>NC_091987.1:178950464-179067737 GCF_044704955.1 Pristiophorus japonicus | reverse complement strand
GCTGGCCTGGGGTCCCCAGGCATTGAAGATTAATCACCAAAACATCACTGCGGGCAACACCGGGAGACAGAGCAGAGGGCCATTCATGTCTTCATTTTCTATGGTTTATTAGTTCTCAAAATATTGGAGATGGGATAAAGGCTGGCGGGACTTCAAGTGAATAAGTCACCCGATCCGGCTGGGATGCAGGAGGGAAGTAAGGGTGGAAATAGCACAGGGGCCGATTACAATCTCCCAATCGTGCTGGGGTCCGGGAGTTGTGGTGCAGGGGACGGGCTTGGGGCCAGGGTCCATAATGCAGGGGACGGGGGACTTGGCGGTGGGGTTCCGGGTCCGGGGGTTGTAGTGCAGGGGACAGGGTTTTAAGAGTGTAAACCTTTATTTAGCCACTTTAAATTGCAAGATTAATATTTTGTGCCATTCCCTGGATTTCACTGCTTTAAATAAAATAAATGAAGACTTTACATTAGGTGAGCTCCTGTGGTGTTGCTTACAGAGAAAAATACTGATTTAGATATTTTATAAAAGCTGGTGCAAAACTGCAATTTGTTCACAAATGGACCTTTTAGGGAAGGAAACCTGCTCTTTCCCCAGGCTGGCCTGTGTGACTCTGGTCCCACCCAGTGTGGTTGCCCTGTGAAATTGCCCAGCAAGCCACCTAGTTGTATCAAACTGCCATTCACGAAGGTTCACCACCACCTGCTCCGGGCAGCTAAGGATGGACGATACCAACTGTACCGGCAACGCACACATCCCCAGAATGGTGAAAAATAAATGAGCTGAAATTTAAATCTCTCCTGATTCTACTGCAGCCTGAGGTTCTCATCAAAGTACAGAAACATCCGACTGCTTTGAGTGAAAGACCTATTTTTCAGGGAGAGACATCCAACATTGAGGTTCGGGTATCGCAGATATCGTACCAAGCAGTTTTTCAAAGCCATGTAGTACACAGACTGGGGCACGGGAGGCATGTTGGAAATGGACTGGGGGCAAGGGGAGGGGTGTGCGGGGCAACATGGGGAGGTGTGCGGGGGACACGGACTGAAAAGCAATGGTGGAAAAGGGGATGCAGCTGCAATTCTACTACTCCAGGTGGAAAGAGCTCACACGTCACATGATCCGCACTGCACAAAATCAAACATTAGTTAAGTTTTCTCTGACTGTGGGATCCTAAAATTCTGGGGATTCACGGGGGAACCCCAGGGGTCCCAGAAGCCACCAGAAGAAATGTTGAACCAAGGCCCAGTCTGCCCCCTTTGGTGGATGCGGGAAAACGCCAGGGCACGATTGGAAGAGCAGAGTGTAAGTCTAGCTCGGACGCAGGTCTATGGGGAAAACTTGTGCTGCCTGTTGGGAAAACACAAACAGAACTCAAGATGATTTGCTTTTACAATCCAAGAGTTTTTATATTTCTATTTTGAAAAACAGAGACAAAGAAATGTGGATATCAGTAGGTAGATATTTATTTCAATCAACAAATAATTTTGGTGAAGGCACCAATCAAGTGCAACCTTCTTAGAGGGGCACTAAAACCAACACTTAAACAAATTAAACTTTTGACATTAAAAGGATCAAATTAAAATGTGGTTGCCGGGGGTGATGATGTACTCAGTCCCTCCAGTGCCCACCTCTCGTGGAAGGCCGCGAGCGTACCAGCGGAGCCAAACAGTTTACATACAGATTGAGGCATATTAAAAAGCTGTTAACGATGAGGTTAAAAGGATTGGAATGTTAGCTGCCAAATGGAAATATATTGCAAGTCTGAGCTTTTCCGAAATGCAATTCATCCTTTTTAAGCAGATTGTATGCCAATTTTTAAAAAAATCTGTAACTTTGCACAGCCTGCTTCCCTTGAGACTCACAATGGGACTGAGGGTAGAATACTATAATGCACAACAGTGCATCGAACCGACCGCCATGCTTTCTGACATCAGCTAAATCTGTCTTAACCCAGTGTCTAGTTGCGGTGAACAGGAAATTCTCCGTTTCCCCCAGATTGAACAATTGCAGAACGTTTCTATTTGATGGTAAGAATTGGTTACTGAATCATCAAAAGTATTCTCCCCAGTGAGAAAAAAGTGTAAAGGGATGAGGAGCCAAAAATGCTCCTCTTTATGGGCTCAATTTTCTCCAAAACACTTGAAGAGTTACACCCGATTTTTGGGGGCCTAAGTACGTCAAAAAAAATTCGAAGTTTCCCCATTGGATTTCTTCATTTTGGCGTGGCCTAACCCGACCTTTAGTTTTGGGGGTGGAGCCTTGATCTGCGCCAAAAAGATCTGGCTGCCATAGTAACCAGGGACACAATGCGAGCTGAGGCTGCAAAGTGAAGCATACAGCCAGCTCCAACACATTAAACACACAGGAGCAACTTACCTCCAACCTCGCCCAAAGGGCTTGCCGGTCCAGTCCCATTCTCCCGGTCTGGTCCCATTCTCAGTCCCCATTCTCCCGGTCTGGTCCCATTCTCAGTCCCCATTCTCCCGGTCTGGTCCCATTCTCAGTCCCCATTCTCCCGGTCTGGTCCCATTCTCAGTCCCCATTCTCCCAGTCCGGTCCCATTCTCGGTCCCCGGACATTCAGTCGCAGTTTCTCTCTCTCTGAACCGGGGACCAAGAATGGGACTGGACTAACAAGTCCTTCAGGCGGGGCGGGCCGATTTCCTTAACTCTCTGGAAGGTTTTTTTCTGGAGAGTCCACATACGCTGGCCTAAGCAGAACTGGAGTAACTCTCTGCTGGTCAAACTTCCCTAAATGGCCAGAATTGGCGCGGGTGGACAGGTTACGCCCCCTTTGGCTGAAAAAAAAAACTGACCTAGAAAAATCGTAACTGAGTTACACTGGTGCAAATTGATTGGGGAAACTGTGGTTTGTTTAAACTTAGGCCAAAAAGAGCAGCCTGCTCCAAAAAAAGGCACAAATCATTGGGGAAAATTGAGCCCACTGTAAAGGGGAGGAAAAGTTAAACGTGTTACTTTGCTCCGCCCAGCATTTTATAACCAAGTATCTTTCTATTGGTACTTAGACATTTAAAAATAATGATCCCTGTTTCTAAACAATATATATCTATTACTTACTTGCCTCTTATCTTATGAAGAGACATAGGGGGTCGATATTGACTGCCTCAAAATGGAGTCGACAGTCTTACCACCTTATTAACACGATGCGGCCAGCTCCATTTCGAAAGGGGCCTACTGTTGGGTGTCTAAAGCGACCGCCTGTTTCAGGTTGTAGGGCCCTTATATAAATTGGGAACCTATAACTCTTTTGTTGTATACTTTAATCAAGTGCCAAAACCTTTTCAGGTGCTCCCTTGTTTTTTTGTTTGTTTTTTGTCTGAGGGCACGAAAACACAAATTATACAAGTGCCCCCTGGCTAAAAGGGGTGGGGGGGGGCACTAAAACCGACAAACTTAAACAAATTAACCTTTAGACAAGTGGTTCAAATTATAATTTGGTTGCCGGGGGTGATGCACTCCAGTCCCTCTGGCAATCGGGGACCTATAACCTGAGCAGTGCACACTTCGACCAGTTCTTCAGGCAATGGAACCTGTAATGGACAAACCTGTGAGCATACTCACAGCTTTGTAGACTGTTGAGCTGGGAGTGGCTTAGCCAGTCACGTGATGTTTACAAGACTCAATAAAACCCCAGCCAGTTGGGTTCGGGGGATCCACAATGAGGCAGATGGTTGTGAGCCTGGTGGATGAACTTGTAGTGTGATTGTTAAACCTTTTGTTAATAAACCAACTAGTTCTTAATAGCAATGTGTTGCTTTGAATGCTTAAGCAAAGAACCCGTGAAGCAACTACATCACAGAATCGAAGAGGCCAGCTCAAGGCAAGTGTTGAATTAATTTTGTGGGTGCAGGACGAGCTAGATTTAGAGCCCAGATTTAACGGAGGCCAGGGAGTCTTCACCGGCAGAGCAGGCACTCTGCTGGTCAGCCCACTGGAGTCAAAAGACTCCAAAGAGACCATAGAGAGTCTCTGTATCTATTACTTTAATTATTATCTTTTATAACTTGTTCAAAGAGCAAGTGACTGAGGCAGAACTCTAGCTTCACGCCAAAACATGTGCCCCTTGGCAAATCAGTCGCTCATTTATCATATACATTACCTGTTCATAGTATACAAGACAATATATATTTTTAAAATATACAATATCAGCCATTTATATTTAAAATAAATGTATTTATCCTGTGAACAGTTTATTCTTATTACTTTACGTATGGAGCTGTTTTTTCAATTAACCGTTGAGAAACAAGGTTGCTCTCTGTTGCTATTCCTCCCCTTTCAACAGCTCATTCCAACCTTCTGACAGCATTAACTCCCTGATTATATATGCAGGTTATATAATGCAATTGCATATTTATTCAGGTATATTCTCCTCCAGTCAGTAATGGAGAATGTGGTGCTAGCAAATAAGCAATTTTGCTGCTGCATACTTGCTCTCACATAAGTGAAATAAAACGTGATGTTCTCGAGCAGTGGTGAAGGAGAGTTCTCAGTGGGTTAAGAGTTGCCACAGGCCCCATGTGATACGGACACTCAGTTTTCCACGTTAGCTCATATTATGCATAGGTCCAGGTATAGATTTGGATGGGTGCAGGAAGCACAGAATGGTGGGAGTGGAAAACTGCATACAAGTAATTTGGGGGGAGGGGGGGGGGAAGGGATAGGAACAATTAAAAGGGGAGCAATTGATAGAATAGGAGGATAAAAAAATCTGAAATCCTTTGCAAAGGCTGAAAATTCCATTTGTAAGAGAGAGAATTAAAGTTGGAATTTGGGTAATTTAAAACTTTCAAACTGCATATATAACTCAAAAATGTTGCCCGAGCTTAATTTACACTTCTGGTTTAATCAGAGGGATTTGGGTGCCTTGTACATGAGTTGCAGAATGTTAACATGGAGGTACAGGTATAACAAGCAATTAGGAAGGCAAATAGTATGTTAGCCTTTATTGCAAGAAGGTTGCAGTGTAAGAGTAAGGGGTTGTCTTATGAAAAAAGGTTGAGCAGGTTGGGCCTATACTCATTGGAGTTTAGAAGACAGAGAGGTGATCTTATTGAAACGTATAAGATTCTAGGAGGCTTGACAGGGCAGATGCAGAGAGGATGTTTCCTCTCGTAGGGGAGTCTAGAACTAGGGAGCATAGTCTCAGAATAAGGGGTCGCCCATTTAAAATGAAAATGAGGAATTTCTTCTCCGAGGGTCGTGAATCTTTGGAATACTCTGCCCAGAGAGCTGTGGAGGCTGGGTCATTGAATATATTTAAGTTGTAGACAGATTATTGTAAGATAAGGGAATCAAGGGTTATGGGGAGAGGGCAGGGAAGTGGACCTGAGTCCATGATCAGATCAGTTATTGAATGGCGGAGCAGGCTCGGGGGGGCCAAATGGCCTGCTCCTATTGCTTATGTTCTTATGAATGGGACAAAATTGACTTAATAGTCTTTCAATCGTGAGCAGAGAGCAAAGTACTGAGAGGACTTGACCTTGAAAATCATTGACTGAGTTTAGGCGACAAAAATCTAGGAAAAGACCAATGTAATGTTATACTTTAACTGCCTGTGCGAGAATAGAATGCAAATGGCAAATGATGTTCTTCCAAAAAAATTGCGCTGTCTTGTTCTAAATTGTTGTCATTGTCGATTTAGTTTCAAAATGTCAGGATTTTTGTTATTAAAGTGTTGTTTACTGTTTATACAGGGTTTCATCAAAGTATCAGTTTGATTAATGGAAACATAATAAAATATTTTAAATGAGTGTCGTCATAGTATCAATGAGAACATAACCTGAGATGTAGACCTGACCTGACGCATACTCACTATAGTGCCCTGTGACTTAGCTCACTAATGTCATTTACTGCAGGATGTGAATGGGAGTAGGGGACCCATGGCCAGGGTACTGCCTGGTATCTAATGCAGCCTTAATTCATCCCTGATCATTACCTAGTGACCCTGGGTTAGTGTGGGGGAATCAGCCCAGGTTCCTGATCATTACCTAGTGACCCTGGGTTAGTGTGGGGGAATCAGCCCAGGTTCCTGATCATTACCCAATGACCCTGGGTTAGTGTGGGGGAATCAGCCCAGGTTCCTGATCATTACCTAGTGACCCTGGGTTAGTATGGGGGAATCAGCCCAGGTTCCTGATCATTACCTAGTGACCCTGGGTTAGTGTGGGGGAATCAGCCCAGGTTCCTGATCATTACCCACTGACCCTGGGTTAGTGTGGGGGAATCAGCCCAGGTTCCTGATCATTACCCAATGACCCTGGGTTAGTATGGGGGAATCAGCCCAGGTTCCTGATCATTACCCAATGACCCTGGGTTAGTGTGGGGGAATCAGCCCAGGTTCCTGATCATTACCCAATGACCCTGGGTTAGTATGGGGGAATCAGCCCAGGTTCCTGATCATTACCCACTGATCCTGGGTTCGTATGGGGGAATCAGCCCAGGTTTCTGATCATTACCAACTGATCCTGGGTTAGTGTGGGGGAATCAGCCCAGGTTCCTGATCATTACCTAGTGACCCTGGGTTAGTGTGGGGGAATCAGCCCAGGTTCCTGATCATTACCTAGTGACCCTGGGTTAGTATGGGGGAAATCAGCCCAGATTCCTGATCATTATCCACTGATCCTGGGTCAGTGTGGGGGAATCAGCCCAGATTCCTGCTCCTGATCATTACCCACTGACCCTGGACTTTTGAATGTTATTTTTTTTTAAACTGCTGTAAAACCCCAACTAGTTCACTGACTGACACCAGCAGGCAGTTCCCAGCGGCTCTCCTCTTCCGCCCTCTCCAGGCCACCTCCAAAGTGGTACTGAGCAGCAGCAGGCAGTGAGGTGATGAATTTCGGCCCCAAAGTATGTGTTTAATTTCTCTGCCATTTCGATTTCTTCTCTCTCAGCCTGTGAGGAACCCATATTTACTTTTGTTAATCTTTTCCTTGTTACATACCTATAGCAGCTTTTACAATCTGTTTTTATACCTCTGGCTCGTTTTCTCTCTATTTCTTTATCAATCTCTTGGTCCTCCCAATCCTCAGGCTTACTGCTCTTTATGGCAACATTATAAGTCTCTTTCTTTGATCTAATACTATCTTTAACTTCTCTTGTTATGTGAGGATAGGGTGGGAAAATGGAGTTGATGTAGAAGTTCAGCCATGATCTTATTGAATTGCTCAGCAGGCTTGAGGGGCCATATGGCCAATTCCTGCTCCTATTATGTTCTTCTGTATGGACCACCACCATGCTGCCACGTACCCCCTCACTGGACCACCATATAGTAGGTGAATATTCCACAACAGGTTGGACTGCTCACTAAACTACTGGCCTTCTTGAAATTCTGATGTTACAGTGGAGTTATACAAAAATATAGAATATTTAACGTAGAATACAAAATTGTTTCTCTGGGTCTGTTGGCCTGGATTTTTAATCTGTTTTTTCGCCTCTGAGGAGATTACCTGGATTTTGGGTGGGGTGGGCAGTGTAATTTTTTTTTATTCGTTCATGGAATGTGGGTGTCACTGGCAAGGCCGGCATTTATTGCCCATCCCTAATTGCCCCTTGAGAAAGTGGTGGTGAGCCGCCCTCTTGAACCGCTGCAGTCCGTGTGGTGAAGATACTCCCACAGTGCTGTTAGGGATAGAGTTCCAGGATTTTGACCCAGCGATATATTTCCAAGTCAGGATGGTGTGTGACTTGAAGGGGAAGTTGGAGGTGGTGGTGTTCCCATGCACCTGCTGCACATGTCCCTCTAGGTGGTAGAGGTCGCGGGTTTGGGAGGTGCTGCCGAAGAAGCATTGGTGAGTTGATGCAGTGCATCGTGTAGATGGTACACACTGCAGCCACGGTGCACCGGTGGTGGAGGGAGTGAATGTTTAAGGTGAATGGGGTGCCAATCAAGGCATTGCATTTCTGTGGGACATGCTCGATGGACCGTTGGGACTTTTCCGATCCATCATGTTTATATGCAATCGAGAAAGGGACATTCAGCCCATGTCCCACTGCTCTTTGCTGAATCACGATTCAATTTGCCTTCTCTTTTGAATGCTTTAACTGAGCCAGAACTCTCAGCACTGGATGTCAGCCTGTCTCAAGCACCAATTAACATATTTGAAGAGGATAACCGTAAGCCATTTTATTTATATTCTTGCCCCCTGGTCTTTATGTTGTTCTGCACTAAATGCTGCTCCATGTTAATCTGATAAATTATTACTTTAAAGCTTAAGGGCAGATCATTGGTTGTTGTTTAGGTTAATTCTGAACACAACTTCACTTCTTCCATAATGCAGAATCACAGTATCTCAGCACCAACTTGTCATGTATTCAACCAGCATTGTAACCCATGTATAATCTGACCTAAGTTGTACACTGTGAGAACAATGACCACTAGGTGGTGAACTTGTGGGAGACACTCCTAACCTAGACCTTCAGATATAAAAGGGGAAGCTCCACCCACTTCCTGCACTTGAGTGCTATGAAATAAAGGACAGGTCACAGACTGACCTTCTCTCAAGCATAGGCCCTGTGTGCATTTACACTGTATAGTAAGGACGTATCACAACTCATACTTCATGTGGAAATTCGTCTCACTTACTGTGAGATGGCAGCCATGTCGAATCACTTGATTTACTCACATTTTCCCTTAAATCACTTTTCTCCATAGGGAATTCATTTTGCTTCCTCAGCCTATATATCACGGTGTTAATCATTCTGCAATCGTATTTGTTATTTTCAGTTCCCGACACACATTTTTCATTATTAAATGCATCTGCCCATGTGCCAGTCTTGGCTCAGTGGTCAATTCCAGAGACTTTAGCACATGATCGAGACTGACACTCTTGCCTTTTGCAAGAGATGTTAAACCGAGGCCCCGCCTGCCCCTCTCAGGTGGATGCGAAAGATCCCACATTACTATTTGGAGACGAGCAGTGAAGTTCTCCTGGTGTCCTGGACAGTATTTATCTTGTCCCAAGAAATGTTGCCATTTTAACCATGCTACATGGGTCGGGGCCTGTTCCCTCAGGCCCTGCCCACTTTTGTCAAATGTTACATTGGGAATCAGAAGCACCCGTGCTCTTCCCCGCACATGTAAAATAACCAAGCGGTATCAATGCTGTGACGTTAGGTGACATTTTGTCTTCATTTGCACTGGTTGTAATTGAAGCCTGTATAAAGCAGGTGCCACCTATTGCTATAGTCCAATGGTGAAGGAGTAAGTGAATTCCAAGGAACACAGTGGCAAAAACTGAGTTTGCTGGCTAATCTTTACATGGCAACGGTTGGGATTCTGGTGCAGTGAACTTCGGGAGAGTCCCGTTTGGGGCATTAACTTTTGAAAGCTGGAAAAATTAGCTCCAGGCGCTACTGATTCTCAGCCTTCTCGAAATTGGATGTTAACACTCCAGGAAGGAAGTGGAGCACTAAACCGCGCAGGCATGGCGGGAGCAGTGCAGTGCTGCGCAATGTCCCGTGCTGGAATGTGAGGCTCCATCCCTTGGCCATCGCTGCAGGCTCTTCATTGGGATGAGGCAGCTGGTCTCCGACAAGCTGCCGCAATCTGGCCCGATCATAGAAACATAGAAAATAGGAGCAGTAGTAGGCCATTCGGCCCTTCGAGCCTGTACCGCCATTCAATATGATCATGGCCGATTCTCTATCGCAACACCATATTCCCGCTTTTTCCCCATACCCCTTGATGCCTTTTGTTTCTAGAAATCTATCTATCTCCCTCTTAAATATATTCAGTGACTTGGCTTCCACAGCCTTCTGTGGTAGAGAATTCCACAGGTTCACCACCCTCTGAGTGAAAGAATTTCTCCTCATCTCGGTCCTAAATTTCTTACCCCGTATCCTGAGACTGTGACCCCTTGTTCTAGACTTCCCAGCCAGGGGAAACATCCTCCTCGCATCCAGTCTATCCAACAGTCAGAATTTTATATGTTTCTATGAGATCCCCTCTCATTCTTCTAAACTCTAGTGAATGCAGGCCTAGTCGACCCAATCTCTCCTCATACGACAGCCCTGCCATCCCAGGGATCAGTCTGGTGAACCTTCGCTGCACTCCCCTATGGCAAGTATATCCTTTCTTAGGTAACTGCACACAATACTCCAGGTCTCACCAAGGCTCTGTATAACTGTAGCAAGACATCCTTGCTCCTGTACTCAAATCCTCTTGCAATGAAGGCCAACATGCCACTTGCATTCCTAACTGCTTGCTGCACCTGCATGTTTGCTTTCAATGCCTGCCGGGTTGATTGATCATGGGCGAAGAAAAATTTAAAAAATTCATATGTATGCGGAAAAAAATGTCATCTCCGCACCAACATCCCCTTTAAGTTGCCCCCCCCTCCCGCCCTAGCTTCGCTTCCTGCACCTCTCGGTATTGTCGTCCGGCGATGCTGCAAGGGGCGGAACCGATGCTCCAGTCCAGGGCGGTGAACAGGACGATGACATCACGATCTCCAGGTGCAGAACACCGCGGGGTTGGGAGTTACCGACGCCGCAAACCTCTCGGCCAATTTAGCGGGAGGCGCTTCTTCCGCTACGCCCGGTCGGTAAGTTGTTAGCGTCCACTTATCGCTCCCTCCCGGAGGCAAAAATGGGAGGCGCAAAGGAGGCCAATTTCTCGGCCGAGATGTGTAATGCACGAACTCAACATTATTCAAAGTTCGAATAGATATGAGTTGTAGAAGCAGCAACCAGCCAGTCTCATTACGATTACAGTCCCTGAACATCAGCTTTGTAAAATGCCTCGATCGAAGATTTTAACAACTTCCATTTATATAGTAAACATAATAAAATAACTGAAGTCACTTCACAGTACCATTATCAGACAAGTGTTGACACCGAGCCACATAGAGACATGAGGACAAGTGACCAATCATTTGGGGCCGAAATGGAGCCCCGCCCCAAACGGGGACACCGACCGTTTTAGACTGGTGCGGCGATACCGGAGAAATTCAGCTCGGAGAAATGTTTGTCCTCGGGGCAGTGTTCCGGTTGGATGCGTGGTGGAAGCGCCCTTGCAGCGGGTCCGACCAGTCATCAGCTGACGCGTCACAACGTCCCTCCCTTTCAGTTAAAGGGGAGGGCCGCGGCAAACACTGGGCCACCCGGCAGGCCGAACCCGCGGGGCATAATTGTCGGCCCGACCTGGCAGTCAGCCGACCACAAAAAACAACATGGCGTCGGCGGCAGCGTCACCTTCCCTTTAAGGGCGGCCGCACTGCCAAGCCACAGAGAGCGCACCAACAGCAAAAGCGGCGGGGCAATTCCGCGAAGGCAATTTCGGGAAAGGGTCGGTAAGGGTTTGGCACGTGCACGGCGCGGCAGGAAAACGGGCGGAGCAGTCCCGGGCACTGCTCCAAACCCAAGGAAGGGCGATTAAAAAATGGCGGCCTCTCCACGGCCATTCCACACCGACATGGCTGCCCCTTTCAGGCAGTCAGAGGCCTTATAGAAAGGGACAATTTCGGCCCCTTGGTCAAAGAAATCGATTTTAAGCAGCACCTTAAAGGAAGAGAGGGAGGGGAGGGGCAGAGTTTGGGGGAAGGGAATTAGAGTTTTCGGCCTAGGCTGTTGAAGGCACAGTCACCAATGGTTTCGCGAAGGAACCAGAGCAGTTAGTGTTGGTTCTAGTGTCCGTCCTGTATAATCTCCCATTTCCTACTGTGTTTCTCACTCCGCCAAGTAACATGGTTCACACCTAGGGATAGCATATAGAAAGCGTTCACCATCTACAACAATACTTTTACTCTGCATTTGTAAAAAAAAATGTACAGTATATAATATCTTTATCAACGTACCAAACCCTTCGACGACGCTCTTCTGAAACTCTTAAGAAGTAAAAAAAAATATATTAGTTTCAGACAAGTTGAATTTATCAAAACTAAGAACAGAATTTGCTGGGAGTACGCAGCAAGTTGGTTAGTATCTGTAAAGACCAGTTCACCTATCTGGTGTATACATTTATCAGAGTAATTTTTGCTTGTCTTTGCTGACTGACTACTCTATTTCCAGCATTTTGTTTTAAAGAGCAGTTTTTCCTTTTTCATTTTATAATTGAAATAGAATTATCAAATGATACCTTTGTAGAGTTAGTGCAGGAATTTGGTTACACAACTTTGTGCGAAACAACCTGAAATGTCTTTATTTTTAAGCATGATTAATGAAAAGAAAATTACCCCCATTTTAAAATGATCAAATTTAAATGTATTCAAAGGCAATTTTATTGTGAGCTATCTATTACTATATGTGGTGAGCTTAGATCAGTTTGTCATTTTTCCCCTCAAGCAGCGAGCCATTAAATCTTTATCATGCATTGCATTCTCTCCTCAATGGCATACTTCGGTTGTCTTTTGCTCTACATTTGATTTAGCTTGAAGAATTTTGGCTTGTAGCTTTAATTTTAAATACAAAATTATGAATCATACCTTTGGAAAAATGTTCATTTACAACAGCTTCAAAATGTAGCCAAGAATATCATAATGAACAGTGTGGGAAAAACAACCATTGATAGTCACTGGGGCCCAAATTCAGGGTCTCCGAAAGACCCGCTACTGCCCGTTTGTGGCAGCCATGCGTCGGAATCCCGAGGCCGCCGCGACCCAAATTCAGATCGTGAATACCACCTCAATGCTGATGACCGCCGCAAGTGCGTCATCAGAACGCGCACCACCGCTCTCCCTCACGTGCAAAAAAATCCACCCGAAATTCAGAAAAATATATCGATCTCCCGCCACGCGGTGCCCCCGACAGCTTGCTGTGTTGGTGCACCTCATCCGCAGTGAATGCGGCCCGGCAGCTCGGCGGCTCTTCAAGGGGAGGGCCCACTGCCGCGGCCATCATGTATTAATTTTTGCCGGCCGACTTCCCGATCGCTGGCTCGACTGAAACCCTCCCAGGAAGCAAAGGGTAGGAGTAAATGGGTACTTTTCAGAATGGTAGGCAGTGACTAGTGGGGTACTGCAAGGTTCTGTGCTGGGGCCCCAGCTGTTTACACTGTACATTAATGATTTAGACGAGAGGATTAAATGTAGTATCTCCAAATTTTCGGATGACACTAAGTTGGGTGGCAGTGTGAGCTGCGAGGAGGATGCTATGAGGCTGCAGAGTGACTTGGATAGGTTAGGTGAGTGGGCAAATGCATGTCAGATGAAGTATAATGTGGATAAATGTGAGGTTATCCACTTTGGTGGTAAAAACAGAGAGACAGACTATTATCTGAATGGTGACAGATTAGGAAAAGGGGAGGTGCAACGAGACTTGGGTGTTATGGTACATCAGTCATTGAAGGTTGGCATGCAGGTACAGCAGGCGGTTAAGAAAGCAAATGGCATGTTGGCCTTCATAGCGAGGGGATTTGAGTACAGGGGCAGGGAGGTGTTGCTACAGTTGTACAGGGCCTTGGTGAGGCCACACCTGGAGTATTGTGTACAGTTTTGGTCTCCTAACTTGAGGAAGGACATTCTTGCATTGAGGGAGTGCGGCGAAGATTCACCAGACTGATTCCTGGGATGGTGGGACTGACCTATCAAGAAAGACTGGATCAACTGGGCTTGTATTCACTGGAGTTCAGAAGAATGAGAGGGGACCTCATAGAAACGTTTAAAATTCTGATGGGTTCAGACAGGTTAGATGCAGGAAGAATGTTCCCAATGTTGGGGAAGTCCAGAACCAGGGGTCACAGTCTAAGGATAAGGGGTAAGCCATTTAGGACCGAGATGAGGAGAAACTTCTTCACCCAGAGAGTGGTGAACCTGTGGAATTCTCTACCACAGAAAGTTGTTGAGGCCAATTCACTAAATATATTCAAAAAGGAGTTGGATGAAGTCCTTACTACTAGGGGATCAAGGGGTATGGCGAGAAAGCAGGAATGGGGTACTGAATTTGCATGTTCAGCCATGAACTCATTGAATGGCGGTGCAGGCTAGAAGGGCCGAATGGCCTACTCCTGCACCTATTTTCTATGTTTCTATGGTGGCCCAGTGGCTGAAAATAAAAATTGACAGATTTTCTCCCCTTTAATGGAGGGGAGAGAGAGTGATGACGCACACGTGCTGTGACGTCAGGGTGAGTGAGCAAGAGAGCGAGAGAGAAAGCGAGTGAGCATGTGAGTGTGCGCGAGTGAGAGCGTGCGCTCACTAACAGCAGCGCAGCCTGAAGTCGGTAGCAGAGCAAACGAGGTGCACTAATGTCAGAGATGACGCGCTGGTTTTGGCCCAAGTGCCCGATGGCAATATCGATCCAAAGCAATTCATTGCTGGTCAGCTGAAATTTTCATGGTTGAGATCCATAAATGTTTGCTGGGTAAGGGTATCAAGGGATATGGAGCTAAGGCGGGTAAATGGAGTTGAGGTACAGATCAGTCGTGATCTGACTGAATGGCGGTCAGAGATTCGAGGGGCTGAATGGCCTCCCCCTGTTCCTATGCTCCTGAAGTACGTACACTTGCCTCTAGAGGCCAGCAAAGTGGTTTTGTTGTCACTGCATGGAACGTTCCCGGCCACGTGGGAAGGTCAACTGGACCATGAATACTGTGGCAAGGCGCTGGTGAAATTTATCCACCTCACCCCAAAATCAGCCGGGAGCCCCAGTTGCACCAGACAGGGTGCAGATGCTCACCCTTGATATTTAAATGACCCCAACCTGGGATGTCTGATTTGGGGGCGGGGTTTTAAGCTCTGGGCGGGTGGATGGTGTAGCTCCATCCTCGATCTGCCTTCCAAGGGCCACTTGTGGCTTTAAAACACCCGAGCATGTACAGTTTACACTGGTGTCAAAGTGGGTGTAGAATCTTACAATACAGACGGAGGCCATTCGGCCCATCGTGCCTGTGCCGGCTCTGTGAAAGAGCGATCCAATTAGTTCCATAGCCTTGAAATTATTTTTTTCGGTATCTATCGAATTCCCTTTTGCAAGTTATTATTGAATCTGCTTCCACCGCCTTTCAGGCAGTGTGTTCCAGATCACAACAACTCGCCGCGTAAAAAATAAATTCTCCTCTTCACTCCTTTGGCTCTTGTATTTTTAGAAACTGGCCAACACTATAACCAGAGGCAGAAACACTTCAGGAAGCTCATACAATTCAGAAAAACTACGTTATGTTTCGTACAGCAGAGTCAACGTATTTACTGAGGCGTACGAAAGCATGGGTCTTACGCTAAGCATCCGTAAGACAAAGGTCCTCCACTAATTTGTTCCCGCCACACAGCACTACCCCCCAGTCATCAAGATCCACGGCACGGCCCTGGACAACGTGGACCATTTCCCATACTTCGGGAGCCTCTTATCAACAAGAGCAGACATTGACGAGATTCAACACTGCCTCCAGTGCGCCAATGCAGCCTTCGGCTGCCTAAGGAAAAGAGTGTTTGAAGACCAAGCCCTCAAATCTGCCAGCAGGCTAATGGTCTACAGAACTGTAGTAATACCCGCCCTCCTGTATGGCTGAGACATGGACCATGTACAGTAGACACTTCAAGTCGCTGAAGAAATACCACCAATGATGTCTCTGCAAGATCCTGCAAATCCCCTGGGAGGACAGACTCACCAACATTAGCATCCTCAACCAGGCCAACAACCTCAGCAGTGAAGCACTGACCACACTTGACCAGCTCTGCTGGACAGGCCACATTGGCATGCCAGACACGAGAGTCCCAAAGCATGCACTCTACTCGGAACTCCTTCATGGCAAACGAGCCAAAGGTGGGCAGAGAAAATGTTATAAGGACACCCTGATAAAGTGCAACATGCCCACCGACACCTGGGAGTCCCTGGCCAAAGACCGCCCTAAATGGAGGAAGTGCATCCACGAGGGCGCTGAGCACCTTGAGTCTCATAGCCGAGAGCATGCAGAAATCAAGCGCAGGCAGTGGAAAGAGCATGCGGCAAATCTGTCCCACCCTCCCTTTCCCTCAACGACTATCTGTCCCACCTGTGACAGGGACTGTGGCATTGTATTGGACTGTTCAGTCACCTAAGGACTCATTTTTAGAGTGAAAGCAAGTCTTCCTCGATTCCGAGGGATTGCCTATGATGATGTTGATCAGATTTGGCCGGTGTACAAACGAGTGGCACATCAGTAACTTGCACAAAGATAGCGGGCTCTTCTAGAAAAATGAACACACAGACAGGCACAGTTAGAGAGCAGACACAGAAATACAGACACATACAGCAGCGAGACAGATGAGCAGAGTCATGCCCTCTGGGGAGGCTGAAGGAGATTTACTCTAATGGCGCTAGGGATGTGGGACTTTAGTTTGTGGGGGGACGAGAGAAGCTGGGATTGTTTTCAGAGCAGGGAAGGTTAAGGGGAGATTTAGTAGAGGTGCTCAAAATGATGAGGGTTTTTTTTAAATAGAGTAAATAAGGAGAAACGGTTTCCACTGGCAGAAGGGTTAATAACCAGAGGACACAGATTGAAGAAATAAGGGATGAGATATTTTTTTTTTACTCAGTAAATTCTTATGATCTGGAACGCAGTGCCTAAAAGGGTGGAGGAAGCAACTGAATAGTAACTTTCAAAAGGGAGTTGTATACTTGGAAAAGGAAAACATTTGCAAGGCTGTGGGCTAGGAACAGAGGAGTGGGACTAATTGGACAGCTCCTTCAGAGGCAGGCTGGGCCGAATGGCCTCCTTCTGTGCTGAATTATTCTATGACTCTACAAACAGACTGACATGTACACACAGACAAGCACAGTTACTCTCACACTCAGCAATAGGGAAAGAGTAAAACACTGGAGAAAGGCAGGACCACCTTAGCTAGCAATGTGCTACAGAAAGCCACCTACCGCCGGGTCTGGTTGGAGTTTTGGCCGCTATCTTGGGCGGGTTCCTCCTCTGAGATGGTTCTGTTGGAAAGACTGCCAAAAGATACATTCAACACTCATTACACATGCGAGTGGGGCTATTATCCTCAACATTGCTTTAAAACAAATGGATTTTTGAAAATAATTACCAAGGAAAATACAATAGCCACTATTTGCACAATTTAGATTACAAGCATAAACTCAGGTACAGCAAGTAATCAGGAAGGCAAATGGAATGTTAACCTTTATTGCAAGGGGGATAGAGCAAAAAAGAGGGAAGTCCTGCTACAACTGTACAGGGTATTGGTGAGGCCAATAGAGTACTGTGTAGTTTTGGTCTCCTTATTTAAGGAAGGATATACTTGCATTGGAGGCTGTTCAGAGAAGGTTCACTCCGGAGATGAGGGGGTTGACTTATGAAGATAGGTTGAGTAGATTGGGCCTATATTCATTGGAGTTCAGAAGAATAAGAGGTGGTCTTATTGAAACATATAAGGTAATGAGGGGGCTCAACAAGGTGAATGCAGAGAGGATATTTCCACTGATTGGGGCGACTAGAACTGGGGGGCATAGTCTTAGAATAAGGGGCTGCCCACTTCTCAGAGGGTTGTAAATCTGTGGAATTCGCTGCCTCAGAGAGCTGTGGAAGCTGGGACATTGAATATATTTAAGGCGGAGAAAGACACAGATTTTTGAGCGATAAGGGAACAAAGGGTTATGTGGAGTGGGCAGGGAAATGGAGCCGAGTCCATGGTCAGATCAGCCATGACCCTATTAAATCGCGGAACAGGCTCGAGGGGCCGTATGGCCTACTCCTGCTGCTGATGCCGCTCCCTTCGTGCTCTTATGTCCTGCAAACAGCAACGAGACAATGATCAGATAATCTATTTTAGTGATATTGATTAATATTGCAAAATATTGGCCAGGAAACTGGTGGAATTTTCTTGCTGTCTTCGAATAGCGCCAAGGGACTTTTGTGTCCATTCGTGGGGGCAGATGGGGCCTCGGTTTAACATCTTATCCGAAAGACCGGACTTTCAACAGTGGAGCACTTCATCAGCACTGTACTGAGCTGTCAGCCTGGATTATGTACTCAAATCAAAAAAGGAGTGAGATTTGAACCTACAACCTTCTGACTCAAGAGGTAAGAATTTTACCACGCTACCACTGGTCTCTGAGTGAGATTGCTAAGTTAGTTAGAGGTGGAACTCTGCTGTGGGCTGGAATAGGGCCTGCCCAAGTCAATTCCCCTGATAGAGGGGATAGAGGAGACTTTCAACCTATCAGATTGGGTTGGATTTGAACTTAAGTCCCAAAGGTGTCTAACCCACTATGCCACGTGTCCCTTTGTGCAGACCTGTCTCAGGTAGATCAGGATGGGTTCCTATACTCCAGGATTATTAATCAGTTCTGTCAAGACAATGATACTGTTACAGAATTTTGGACCATAATTTTCTGCAGACAATTGCCCATGTTCACTTTGACCATATTGCATAGCCGCCTCTGCCTTGGCCCAGCGGGGTGAATAGTTCCCCCGTAGTGTATTGTATATGTGTTTCACAATGTGTGTAGTGTATGTGTCGCTGCATTGGCCCGTATACAGACAGACACACAGTGTTGATGATCTAGGAGGGTGGGTATGTGTGTGTGTAGTATATGTGTCGCTGCCATTGGTCCATATACAGACAGACACGCAGTGTTGATGATCTAGGAGGGTGGGTATGTGTGTGTGTAGTATATGTGTCGCTGCCATTGGTCCGTATACAGACAGACACACAGTGTTGATGATCTAGGAGGGTGGGTATGTGTGTGTGTAGTATATGTGTCGCTGCCATTGGTCCATATACAGACAGACACGCAGTGTTGATGATCCAGGAGGATGGGTATATGTGTGTGTAGTATGTGTGTCGCTGCCATTGGCCCGTAAACAGACCGACACGCAACGTTGATATAGGAGGGTGGGTATCGTGTGTGTGGTGTGTGTATCGCTGCCATTAGCCTGTACACAGTCAGACATGCACCTTCTGTACTCACCGCAGGGACTGCTTCAGTATCATACTGAAGATCTGAAACTTGTTCCTGTAACTATTAAAAAGAAGACGAGACATCAAGAGTCTGAACAGTACATTAAAAACGATTGCCCTAAATTGCTTGGGTTTAATATTAACAGCAGGCTGATCCGGATTCTTTATCGCCAGGAATTCTGATCCTGCAAACACCACCAGGATCCCGAGTGTCGGAGTTACGAGGAAAGGCCAGAGAAACCTGGGCTTTTTCATCTTTTGAGATTTTTGGAGTCTTGGGGGAAATCAAGGGATATGGAGGTTGGGCGGGAAAGTGGAGTTGAGGTCGAAGATCAGCCGTGATCTTACTGAATGGCAGAATAGGCTCGAGGGGCCTACTCCTGTTCCTATTGGTTACGTTCTTATGTTCAGCTTTGAAAGGAGCTGACTGAGAGGAAACCTCATACAGGCACGTAACAGAATACAAAAACAAAATCGGTAATGCTGCTTTGTAAACAGTGGCGGCATTTCACTGAATCAGTCTGTATGAAGCATATTGCTGAGACATAGGATGAGGTTCGATATAAATGTAAAACACAACAGCTGGAAAAGTGGGTAAAGATCAGACGGCAGAATGTAAACTTAGGAAGCTTGAGTAGACTGGGTCTTTACTCGGAGTTCAGAAGGATGAGGGGTGATCTTATAGAAACATTTAAAATCATGAAAGGGATAGACAAGATAGAGGCAGAGAGGTTGTTTCCACTGGTCAGGGAGACTAGAACTAGGGGGCACAGCCTCAAAATAATGGGGAGCCAATTTAAAACCGAGTTGAGAAGGAATTTCTTCTCCCAGAGGGTTGTGAATCTGTGGAATTCTCTGCCCAAGGAAGCAGTTGAGGCTAGCTCATTGAATGTATTCAAGTCACAGATAGATAGATTTTTAACCAATAAGGGAATTAAGGGTTACGGGGAGAGGGCGGGTAAGTGGAGCTGAGTCCACGGCCAGATCAGCCATGATCTTATTGAATGGCGGAGCAGGCTCGAGGGGCTAGATGGCCTACTCCTGTTCCTAATTCTTATGTTCTTATGTTTTCTTCACATGAAAGGATCTTTATGTGGAATGAGTTTATGAATAGGGTAGTTTGGGCAAAATGCCTGACATTTCTAAGCAACAGTTAGATGCTATGGTGGCAGTGAAGGGGGAAACTGTGACTGTGGACTTCACACTGAAGAATGTAGATCAGAGGATTTTCTAAATGGCGAGAAGCAAGGAAGAAAGAGATATAGGGGACCAAGTACAGAAATCACTGAAAGCTATAACAGGTATAAAAAATAATTTAATACAAAGGATGATGCTGGTTATATAAAGCTAGGGTTCACCGCATCTGGAGTACCGCATTCAGTCTGGGCAGCCCCCCTCAGGAGGATGTTTCCACTGATGGGGGGAGACTAGAACTGGGGGTGCATAGTCTTAGAATAAGGGGCCGCCCATTTAATACTGAGATGAGGAGGAATTTCTTCTCAGGGGGTTGTAAATCTGTGGAATTCGCTGCCTCAGAGAGCTGTGGAGGCTGGGACTTTGAATAAATTTAAGACAGAAATAGACAGTTTCTTAAACGATAAGGGAATAAGGGGTTATGTGGAGCGGGCAGGGAAGTGGAGCTGAGTCCATGATTGGATCAGCTATGATCGTATTAAATGGCGAAGCAGGCTCGAGTGGCAGTATGGCCTACTCCTGCTCCTATTTCTTATGTTCTTAAGGATATATTGGCCGTGGAGGGGGAGCAGCACAGATTCCCCAGAATGATACCGGGGCTAAAAGGGTTGAATTATGAGAACAGATTGTATAGACTAGGTTTGTATTCCCGTGAGTACAGAAGATTAAGAGGTGATCTAACTGAGGTGCTTAAGATGAATAAAGAACTTGATACGATACGGTAGAGTGAGTGAGAAACTGATTCCTCTGGTAGGGGAGACTAGAACAAAGGAGGTATAACTTTAAAATTAGAGCCAGGCTGTTCAGGGCTGATGTCAGGAAGCACTTCGTCATACAAAGGGTGGTGGAAATCTGGAAACTCCCACCACCCCACCACCACAAAAAAATAAGCCATTGAAGCTTGGGGTCGATTACAAAATGTAAAGCCTAAGACACAGATTTGTGTTCGGTAGGGATATGAAAGGATATAGAACAGAAGGCGGGTAAATGAAGTTAAGACGCAGACCGGCCATAATCGAATTGAATAGCGGAACAGTCTCAAAGGACTGAATGGCCTACTCTTTCTGTTCCCATGGTCTAGAACATAAGATCATAAGAAATAGGAACAGGAGTGGGCCTTATGGCCCCATGAGCCTGCTCTGCAACTCAACAAGATCGTGGCTGATCTTCCATCTCAACTCCACTTTCCCGCTCGATCCCCATATCCCTCGTTTCCCCTAGAGGCCAAAAATCTATCGATCTCAGCCTTAAATATACACAACTCAGCATCCATAGTCTTCTGGGGTAGTGAATTTCAAAGATTACAACCCTCAGTGAAGAAATCTCTACTCATCTCTGTCCTAAATGACCAACCCTCAATCCGAAGACTATGCCCCCTACACTCTCCAGCCAGGGGGAACAACCTCTCAGCATCTACCCTGTCAAGCCCTCTCAGGATTTTATATGTTTCAATGAGATCACCTCTCATTCTTCGACACACCAGAGCAAAGGCCCAATTTACTCAATCTCTCCTCATAGGACAACCATCACATCCCAGGAATTAATCTATTGACCCTTTGTTGCACCGTCTCCAAGGATGGACCCAAACTGTGCACAGTACTCCAGGTGCGGTCTAACTAAAGCCCTGCACAATTGCAACAAGGCTTTCCTACTCTTTACTCCAACCCCCTTGCAATACAGGCCAACGTACCATTTAACTTCCTAATTGCTTGCTGTACTTGCAAGTTAACTTCCTGTGCTTCCTGTACGAGGACACCCAAATCCCTCTGAACATCATTTAAAAGTTTCTCACCATTTAAAAAAGATTGTGTTTTCTATTAACCCAAGCACACGTTGATGGGCACTTCCCACCTGTAGAATTACCGGGGATTGTACGGCGATAAAGAGGCAAGTGGTACAAGTCCAATACTTACTCAATCGTCACTTGAGGGTTGAAAGGGGCAGTTTCTTGTTCAATATGACTCCTGTAAAATCATGAAAAGGCTTTTGTTAAGGGATGCCGTCGTAATATATAAACCAAAGAATTGTGCATCAGTCGCAGATTTGATGCAAGAGAAAACTTAGCTATGCCTGGGATCTGCCTACACTAGTGTCGAGCTACGCCACAGAATCAGGAGTTGATTTGCCCTCCAATTATCCTTGCTGTCCTTTGCATCCTGAAACCATTTGCTTCCTTCCTTCACTTGACGTCTTTACCAAAATGAATGAAGTCAGCAGCAGCCTGCAACCGCCCCGCCCCCGCCCCCCCCCCCCCGCCCCCGCCCCGCACCCCCCCCACTCAGTTATAGGGCCCAAATTTGGCCCTCGTTTTTTTTCGGCGCACCTCCGAGCCCCCCGCCGACATTTTACATCAGAAGCAGTGCCAAAAAAATCCGTGCGATGATGGCCGATTCTCGGGCCATCTGTGGAGCTGGCGTGGCGCAGAAGAAAG
This sequence comes from Pristiophorus japonicus, assembly GCF_044704955.1. NCBI lineage: Eukaryota > Metazoa > Chordata > Chondrichthyes > Pristiophoridae > Pristiophorus > Pristiophorus japonicus. The sequence continues at coordinate 179,045,268 of NC_091987.1, read as the reverse complement.
GGGGGGGGGGGGGCGGAGCCAGGTCCCGGCGCTGAAAACAGTGCCGGGACCTCTGCACATGCACGCTAGAGTCTGCGCGCATGTGCAGTAGCTCCTGGCAGGCCGTTTCTGCAAACGCGCGCTGCAGGCTGTGTGGGAGGGGCCCGAAGCACGCCGTCCCTAGCCCTGGCCGAATGGGCTCCCTCATTGGCGGCCCGCTGCGTTCCCTCAGGTAGGACTTCTATTTTTTATTTGTTATTTACTGATTGATTTTGGTGCTTTAGTTGCAGGGTTCCTTCTATTTTATTTGTTAATTAATTGCTTATTACTTTTTGTGCTTTGTTTGTTGCTTGGTGGTGCTTTAAATGTAGTTACTTGCACCGATTCCTTAACTGTAAGTAAGGTCTTTCTGTGCGGACAAAAGTGGACACATACGCTGCCCTAAGTTAGTTCAGTACAACTGTTTTCTGGCCAAATTGGCATAAATGGTGTAAGTGGCTGGGAAAAAAAAAACTGATCTAACAAAAAACCTAACTAACTCACTTACACTGGTGCAAATTAAATGGCCATATTTGCAACTAAAACGATACACCAGAAAAATCAAGTTACACCAAAAAAAAACGGTGCAACTCCTGGGGAAATTTGGGCCCATAGTTCTCCAGGGTTGTGCTGTTTCCAGTAGCATTTCCTTCAACCAGTCCCGAGTCGTACACAAGAGTGGGAAAGGAGTTCAGCGGTTGCTGCCCTCACATATTAGTGCTCAGTATGTGAAAAGCCGGCGTTGTTTTTCAAAAGCTGCCACAACTGCCTCTGTGCAGCATAACCAGGGAGGATTTAGATCAGTCAGTCATCGTAACCAGGCTGGTCACAGGCACGATTAGGCTTTGCCAGTGCATTCTCTCCTCGACTAACACTTGCAGCATCTGTTCCCAGTCACTCCCCCATTCTGTCTTCCTATATAAATACCACCTGTCTCACTACCTCCTCTGGTCTCAATTGGAACTCGTATCTCCCTTACTGGGCTTTCTCCTTTATGCCACAATTTCTCTCCTCAACAGCTGTGAGCTCTTTATAACTTGTCCATCCAAGACTTGAATACTGCTCCCATTTTGAGAGAGACCCTTCTACCATTTCCATCTTGGTCCTGGGCAGGATACAAGAACAAGTTCTTTGACCTTCTCTTCAGCCTCCATTATCTAGCCAACATCTCTCTTTCTCTCTCGCTCCCTCCATGTGGATGCAGATGTAACAAAGAGTCACTGAGGGAATTCCAGGCCTTTTTCCTTCAGCATTATTATACAGACGGGTAGCACAGTGGCAGAACCTGCTGGTCTTCCAACACTCTTATTTTTTTTGATTATTCATTCCTGGGATGTGGGCGTTTGTATAATCAAACATCTAATTGTCCTGCAGGAGTTTTCAAAAGGTAACCTTACCAAGTAAGTACCAAATGGGGGCCAAGCCACGTATAGATCTGGAGAAATAGAGGAAAAAGAGAAAATTTATGGTTTCTCTTACCCATTCTGCAGGTGGCCCAATCCAGTGGGATATTGCATTGGCTGGGAGCAGAAAAAGGTGGAATCTCTGAGATAAACGAAAGAGAGAAATTAATATGCAATGCAACAAGTAAGATATTGCCATAAATACGCGGTCAATATATTACCACTATTATGCTGCTGACACGGTTGCAGATTTGGGGCACATCTCGGGAATGGCTGCAGTTCCTCCTCAGTATAACGATGGGCTCCTGATCTTCTGGCCTCCAAGGCACTAAGGTGTTGTTGGTGGGCTCCCCTGACCTCCACCAGGAGACGGCCGAGTAGTGGGGCAGGACTTAGCAATGGGCAGACGTTGTCTGTGGCGTCCAGCAGGGCCATGGTGCAAATGAAGGGAAATACGTTAAGAGGATGTAGTTCTCACTTGCGTTTGCTTACAATGCAGCCGCCCATACATGGGTGGGCACAGCGTATTCAGCCTGGCACTGCCTGCGGTAAATGGGGGAACATGGGACATGGCAGAGCACGTTCCCAAATTCCACCCAGCCCCATGCAGTTCACTGAAAAAAATCGATCGATCAGCAGAGAGGGGGTGGGAAATCCTGTTACTGGATTCACTATCCAATTGTTATACCTTAACTGAACAGCTTCTTCTTCATCATCTTCTTCTTCTTCTTCATCAGAGGAACTTTCCTGTGAAATAAAATTGAAATATATGACTTTGCAAGCCAGAAATTCCCCAATGTAATCGATGTAGCAACAGCCTTGAGTCTCCTGCGATCTCCTCAGTGCATTTAACTCTCCGTGGCTTAAAAGCAGTCCTGTACTGAGAGAGTATCGCTGGGCTCTTGGACTTGGAGGCATCCCAGCTGAGTTCAATTCACTGCACACACACACAGACACACACACGCTGCCAGAGCATGGGGAATAGCCCCACTGAGAAACCCAGGAAAAGGCCCTTTGTGCTGGGCACCATCAAGGTTGAAAAGATTAGTAGAGAAGACACAATGGAGTAGATTTTGACTTTGTACGATAGTTTACAACGGGCGATAACGAACTGGAAGCACATGTTACATCTCTTCCGATTTTGATTCCATTCAGTCAAAATCTACCTCAATGAGTCAAGAGGTAGTGATGATTTCGCAGATAGAGTATAATGTTGGAAAACGTGAAGTTATGCACTTTGGCAGAAAAAAAATCAAAGAGCAAGTTATTATTTAAATGGAGAAAGATTGCAAAGTGCTGCAGTACAGTGGGACCTGGGGGTACTTGTGCATGAAACACAAAAGGATAGTATGCAGGTACAGCAAGTGATCAGGAAGGCCAATGGAATCTTCCCTTTTATTGCAAAGGGGATGGAGTATAAAAGCAGGGAAGTCTTGCTACAGTTATACAGGGTATTGGTGAGGCCACACCTGGAATACTGCGTACAGTTTTGGTTTCCATATTTACGAAAGGATATACTTGCTTTGGAGGCAGTTCAGAGAAGGTTCACTAGGTTGATTCTGGGGATGAGGGGGCTGGCTTATGAGGAAAGGTTGAGTAGGTTGGGCCTCAACTCATTGGAATTCAGAAGATTGGGAGGTGATCTTATCGAAAAGTATAGGTTTATAGGTGGCTTGACAAGGTGGATGCAGAGAGAATGTTTCCACTGATTGGGGAGACTAGAACTAGGGGGCATGATCTTAGAATAAGGGGCCACCCATTTAAAACTGAGATGAGGAGAAATTTCTTTTCTCAGAGGGTTGTGGATCTGTGGAATTCACTGTCTCAGAAAGCTGTGGAAGCTTGGACATTGAATAAATTTAAGACAGAGATAGACAGTTTCTTAACCGATAAGGGAATAAGGGGAGCGGACAGAGAAGTGGACCTGAGTCCATGACCAGATCAGCCAAAATTGTATAAAATGGCGAAGCAGGCTCAAGGAGCTGTATGCCTACTCCTGCTCCTTATTCTTATGTTCTTATGAGGTGATCCAAAGCTCAGGTTTAAGGGTCTGTAAACTACAGGAGAGAGATGCTTTATATGTTGTGACAATAACCTCAGTTTTAACTAAGTCATTAAGTAGGTATACTGCTCCACATTAACCGTCACCTGCATTAACCGATACCTCAATGTTCACTTTAACCGCACAAAGTTGCCTCCAACAGTAACTGGGTCACCAAAGATCCCTGTTTGAGCAGGAGACTATGCAATGAGCCAGAACTTCAGTCCAGCAAGGAGGGTGAAGTAGCAGGATGTATTTGAGGCTTGGAGGGAGCAGAAGAAAGTCAATCAACATTTTGATTAAAGAGAATCAGAAAAATCAAACTTACTGAACTGGTCACTGGGAGGTTATCGACATCGTCCTTCAGGGGAGCCTGCTTTATATAAAAGAACAGGACAGGTAAAGTAAGCTCATTTATGCCAAACTCTTGCCTTAATATTTATCCTGGATAGTGGGCAGGGAGGCTGTCAGCAAGGGACCCACATTTGCTTAAGTTGGCTTGGGTTGTGATGTGAAAGTGACCATGCTGCAAAACGCACATGCAAGCTTATAAACTAGTGGGATTGAACATCTCAGTGATCCATTCATAAATATCTCCTGTTATCGTAGATGATTTTGATACTGATCGTTTTCATGCTCAGTGATCAAGTAGGCCATGTAAATGTGAAGTCCCAGTTTGTTGACAATTTCCTTCTAATTTATGAAGTTCATAACTTGCTGTATCCATTGTGTTACACAAGGTACGCTTTAACCAATCAAACTCAGACAATGGATCGGTTGACATTCAGAGAGTCATGGGGAATTGCCGCTGATATTAACACAGCACACCAAACACAACGCACAGAACTGGCCACTTGACACTTAGATACCAATCAAAAGATACCATGTCTCACCTATCGAAATTTCACTGTGGAGAAAAAAAACACGAATTGAAACAAACTTCAACATTTATGCTAAAAAAAACTTAGGAAAACTAGAAATAAACAAAAAACACATGGGACTGTCTTCACAACTGAACTATAACGGCTGCCATGCATATGTAAATGAGGTCAGTTATTCAGACAATTAAATATTGAGTCCCTCACAAGGAGTTGAGAGAGAGAAAGAAACTGTTTCTACTGGTGGGGGGAGTCCAGAACAAGGGAGCATAACGTTAAAATTAGAGCTAGGCCATTGAGGGGTGATGCCAGGAAACACTTCTTCACACAAAAGGATAGCGGAAATCTGGAACTGTCTCCTCCAAAAAGCTACTGAGGCTGGGGATCAATTGAAAAATGTCAAAACTGTGACTGGTACATTTTTGTTAGGCAAGGGTATTAAGGGTTACGGAGCCAAGGCGGGTAAATGGAGCTAGGATACAGATCAGCTATGATCTAATTGAATGGCGGAACAGACTCGAAGGGCTGAATAGCCTCCTGTTCGTAACAGATTGGGACTTACTTCCCAAACTATTACAGCCAGGAGCAGCTCCTGCTTTGTATCGAAACTGGTAGGAGCTTTAGGAAAAAAGGGGGCCGAAATTGCCCCTTCCCTTAAGGCCCGTTACCGCCGGAAATCGTTGGTTATGCGGCCGATTTTTCATGGAATGGCCACTGGCATTATCTTGGCGGTGACCCGCTCCCCCCCACTTCCGTCCCGCTGCTGACGTCATCAGAGCGCATGCGCACTGCCGATGTCCGCCCCCCCCCATCCCCCATCCCGAACGTGAAATTCCGGGGACAGGATCTTGTTGCTGCCGCTCGGTGCCACCGTCAGCTTTTTCCTGTCGGCGCACTGTGCTTACAATGTGTCCATTAAAGGGGAGGGCGCACTGCTGCGGCCGTCATCTTACTTTTTTTTTGTCAGCCAACTGCCAGGTTGGCCCAACAATTATGGCACCAGGTTCGGCTGGGTCGCCAACAGGCAACCTGGAACCTCCTCTTGGGTGCCAGGCCCGGCCGAAACTCTCCCTGGTGGCCCAATGGACCTGACTAAACTAATCGCAGAACTCGCAGCGGCCCTCCCCTTTAAGTGAAGGGGAAAGACGTGGTGTCGCGCTAGTGCGATGATGTCATCAGCGCTGATGAGTGACAGCACCGGACACTCCGCCCGACCCCACTTCCGTCCCTGTAGTATGCGAACTTCCGCCCACATTATGGCCGACTTCTGGGCCGCTCGAAAGAAAAAGATAAAGGGCGGAATTTCGTGCAAAAAGCCATCGCATCCACTGTGGCGGTGAAAACAGCTCAAACACGGTAGGTGTGCTGCGTTTCCAGCAGGGGGCAATTTCGGCCCCAGAAACTCTGGGGAGTTAGGGGCAGAGGTGGTGCTCTTTGATTGTCGGTCTGCCTGTAAGGAAGCTTACAGTTGCCGGTTGCCTGCTCCCAGTAGCAGAGACCAAGAACTCTGGGTGGAGGAGCCTGGGCCCTAAGCCGATATGGCAGTGCACTGAAGCACCAACACAACAGACTACATGTGTCCGTCGCTCAGTACCCGGGAATGGACTACATGTGTCCGTCGCTCAGTACCCGGGAATGGACTACATGTGCCCATCGCTCAGTACCCGGGATGGACTACATGTGCCCATCGCTCAGTCCCCGGGAATGGACTACATGTGCCCATTGCTCAGTCCCCGGGAATGGACTACATGTGCCCATCGCTCAGTCCCTGGGAATGGACTACATGTGCCCATTGCTCAGTCCCCGGGAATGGACTACATGTGCCCATCGCTCAGTACCCGGGATGTACTACATGTGCCCATCGCTCAGTACCCGGGAATGGACTACATGTGCCCATCGCTCAGTACCCGGGAATGGACTACATGTGCCCATCGCTCAGTCCCCGGGAATGGACTACATGTGCCCATCGCTCAGTCCCCGGGAATGGACTACATGTGCCTATCGCTCAGTCCCTGGGAATGGACTACATGTGCCCATCGCTCAGTCCCCGGGAATGGACTACATGTGCCTATCGCTCAGTCCCTGGGAATGGACTACATGTGCCTATCACTCAGTCCCCGGGAATGGACTACATGTGCCTATCGCTCAGTCCCTGGGAATGGACTACATGTGCCCATCGCTCAGTCCCCGGGAATGGACTACATGTGCCTATCGCTCAGTCCCTGGGAATGGACTACATGTGCCCATCACTCAGTCCCCGGGAATGGACTACATGTTCCCATTGCTCAGTCCCCGGGAATGGACTACATGTGCCCATTGCTCAGTCCCCTTGAATGGACTACATGTGCCCATTGCCCAGTCCCCGGGAATGGACTACATGTTCCCATTGCTCAGTCCCCAGATACGGACTACATGTGCCCGTCGCTCAGTCCCCGGGAATGGACTACATGTGCCCATCACTCAGTCCCCGGGAATGGACTACATGTGCCCATCGCTCAGTCCCTGGGAATGGACTACATGTGCCCATTGCTCAGTCCCTGGGAATGGACTACATGTGCCCATTGCTCAGTCCCCGGGAATGGACTACATGTGCCCATCGCTCAGTACCCGGGATGTACTACATGTGCCCATCACTCAGTCCCCGGGAATGGACTACATGTGCCCATCACTCAGTCCCCGGGAATGGACTACATGTGCCCATCGCTCAGTCCCCGGGAATGGACTACATGTGCCCATCACTCAGTCCCCGGGAATGGACTACATGTGCCCATCGCTCAGTCCCCGGGAATGGACTACATGTGCCCATCGCTCAGTCCCTGGGAATGGACTACATGTGCCTATCACTCAGTCCCTGGGAATGGACTACATGTGCCTATCACTCAGTCCCCGGGAATGGACTACATGTGCCCATCGCTCAGTCCCCGGGAATGGACTACATGTGCCCATCGCTCAGTCCCCGGGAATGGACTACATGTGCCCATTGCTCAGTCCCCGGGAATGGACTACATGTGCCCATTGCTCAGTCCCCGGGAATGGACTACATGTGCCCATCGCTCAGTCCCTGGGAATGGACTACATGTGCCCATCGCTCAGTCCCTGGGAATGGACTACATGTGCCCATCGCTCAGTCCCTGGGAATGGACTACATGTGCCCATTGCTCAGTCCCCGGGAATGGACTACATGTGCCCATCGCTCAGTACCCGGGATGTACTACATGTGCCCATCGCTCAGTACCCGGGAATGGACTACATGTGCCTATCGCTCAGTCCCTGGGAATGGACTACATGTGCCCATCGCTCAGTCCCTGGGAATGGACTACATGTGCCCATCGCTCAGTCCCCGGGAATGGACTACATGTGCCTATCACTCAGTCCCCGGGAATGGACTACATGTGCCCATCGCTCAGTCCCCGGGAATGGACTACATGTTCCCATTGCTCAGTCCCCGGGAATGGACTACATGTGCCCATCGCTCAGTCCCTGGGAATGGACTACATGTGCCCATTGCTCAGTCCCCGGGAATGGACTACATGTGCCCATCGCTCAGTCCCCGGGAATGGACTACATGTGCCCATCGCTCAGTCCCCGGGAATGGACTACATGTGCCCATCGCTCAGTACCCGGGATGTACTACATGTGCCCATCGCTCAGTACCCGGGAATGGACTACATGTGCCCATCGCTCAGTCCCCGGGAATGGACTACATGTGCCCATCGCTCAGTCCCCGGGAATGGACTACATGTGCCTATCACTCAGTCCCCGGGAATGGACTACATGTGCCCATCGCTCAGTCCCTGGGAATGGACTACATGTGCCCATTGCTCAGTCCCCGGGAATGGACTACATGTGCCCATCGCTCAGTACCCGGGAATGGACTACATGTGCCCATCGCTCAGTCCCCGGGAATGGACTACATGTGCCCATTGCCCAGTCCCCGGGAATGGACTACATGTGCCCATCGCTCAGTCCCCGGGAATGGACTACATGTGCCCATCGCTCAGTCCCCGGGAATGGACTACATGTGCCCATCGCTCAGTACCCGGGATGTACTACATGTGCCCATCGCTCAGTCCCCGGGAATGGACTACATGTGCCTATCGCTCAGTCCCCGGGAATGGACTACATGTGCCCATCGCTCAGTCCCCGGGAATGGACTACATGTGCCTATCACTCAGTCCCCGGGAATGGACTACATGTGCCCATCACTCAGTCCCCGGGAATGGACTACATGTGCCCATCACTCAGTCCCCGGGAATGGACTACATGTGCCCATTGCTCAGTCCCCTTGAATGGACTACATGTGCCCATTGCCCAGTCCCCGGGAATGGACTACATGTTCCCATTGCTCAGTCCCCAGATACGGACTACATGTGCCCGTCGCTCAGTCCCCGGGAATGGACTACATGTGCCCATCACTCAGTCCCCGGGAATGGACTACATGTGCCCATCGCTCAGTCCCCGGGAATGGACTACATGTGCCCATCGCTCAGTCCCTGGGAATGGACTACATGTGCCCATCGCTCAGTCCCCGGGAATGGACTACATGTGCCCATCGCTCAGTCCCCGGGAATGGACTACATGTGCCCATCGCTCAGTCCCCGGGAATGGACTAAATGTGCCCATCGCTCAGTCCCCGGGAATGGACTACATGTGCCCATCGCTCAGTCCCTGGGAATGGACTACATGTGCCCATCGCTCAGTCCCCGGGAATGGACTACATGTGTCTCCACAGAAACAATTACTGACAGAAGCCCAATGGGTCCAAGGGCTCTGCATCTTCGCAGATGCCGTTCCAATTGGGATCGACTCGAAGGTGACAAACGACTGTGTGGGGAGGATTCCCAGGCCATTGTGTATTGGACCCCTCCCCCTGCTCCAGCTTTCCACTCACTGCGCGGACTTTGAAGTTACGTATGTGGGACCTTACAGATGGCTGCGCTATTGCGAACCTTACAGGGAACAGTGTGTACAACCCTCAGAGATCTGTGCGCTCCTCCAATTTGCGTCTCTTGTGCATTCCTGATTTTAATCGCTCCACCATTGGCGGCCATGCCTATAGCTAGCCACACTCACTCTACCATCCAATACAAAAGGCAACCTTTGTTGCCTCCGGGCGGTTTGAATTCTTCAAAAGCAAAATACTGCGGACGCTAGAATCTGAAATAAAAACAGAAAATGGTGGAAATCTCAGCGGGTCAGGCAGCATCTGTGGAGAGAGAAACAGAGATAACGTTTCAGGTCTGTGACCTTTGGTCAGCAGACAGATGTGCTAATTGTATGCTTCACAATCCACAAACAGGACTATCCCGGTACACCCATCGTTTCAGCCTGTTCTTGCCCCACGGAACTTATTTCTTTCTATCTCGACTCTATTTCTTCTCCCCTTGTCCAGTCTCTTTCCACCTATATCCATGACTCCTCCGATGTCCTCCAGCACTTTAACAGTTTCCTGGCCCCAACCGTCTCCTTTTCATCATGGACAGCCAAACTCTCTATACTTCCATCCCCCACCAGGATGGCCTGAGGGCGCTCTGCTTCTTCCTCGAGCAGAGGCCCAACCAGTCCCAATCTACCACCCTCCTCCGCCTGGCTGAACTTGTTCTCACATTGAACAACTTCTCCTTTAACTCCACTCACTTCCTCCAAATGAAAGGTGTTGCTATGGAAACACGCATGGGTCCTAGCTATGCCTGCCTTTTTGTGGGATATGTGGAACATTCTTTGTTCCAGTCCTACTCTGGTCCCCTCCCTCACCTCTTTTTCCGGTACATTGATGACTGTATCGGTGCCGTTTCCTGCTCTCGCCCTGAACTAGAAAATTTAATTCATTTTGCTTCCAATTTCCACCCTTCCCTCACCTTCACATGGTCCATCTCCGACTCTTCCCTTCCCTTCCTCGACTTCTCTGTCTCCATCTCTGGGGATAGGCTTTCGACCAGTATCCACTATAGGCCCACTGACTCCCACAGCTACCTGGACTACACTTCCTCTCACCCTGCTTCCTGTAAGGACTCCATTTCATTCTCCCAGTTTCTCCATCTCATCTACTCTGATGATGCCATCTTTCATACTAGTGCCTCTGACATGTCTTCATTTTTCCTCAACTGAGAATTCCCCTCCGCCGTGGTTAACATGGCCCTCGACCGTGTCTGTTCTATTTCCCGCACCTCTACTCTCACCCCTTCCCCATCCTCTCAGAACCAAGACAGGTTCTCACCTTTCACCCCACCAGCCTCCACGTTCAACGGATCATCCTCCGCCATTTTCGCAACCTCCAGCGTGATCCCACCACCAATCACATCTTCCCCTCCCCTCTCCTCTCAGCATTCCGAAGGGATCGCTCCCTCCGCGACACGCTGGTCCATTCCGCAGTCACCCCCTCCCCTTCCCACGGCACCTTCCCGTGCAAGCGCAGGAGATGCAACACCTGCCCTTTTACCTCCTCCCTTCCCACTACCCAGGGCCTTAAATAATCTTTCCAGGTGAAACAGTGATTTATTTGTACTTCTTTCAATTTAGTATACTTGGGTAGACCAAGCGTAGATTGGGTGACCGCTTTGCAGAACACCCCCGTTCAGTCCGTAAGTGTGACCCTGAGCTTCCAGTCGCCTGTCATAAGAACATAAGAACATAAGAATTAGGAACTGGAGTAGGCCATCTAGCCCCTCGAGCCTGCTCCGCCATTCAACAAGATCATGGCTGATCTGGCTGTGGACTCGGCTCCATTTACCCGCCCGCTCCCCGCAACCCTTAATTCCCTTATTGGTTAAAAATCTTATTTATCTGTGATTTGAATACATTCAATGAGCCAGCCTCAATTGCTTCCTTGGGCAGAGAATTCCACAGATTCGCAACCCTCTGGGAGAAGAAATTCTTTCTCAACTTGGTTTTAAATTGGCTCCTCCGTATTTTGAGGCTGTGCCCCCTAGTTCTAGTCTCTCCGACCAGTGGAAACAACCTCTCTGCCTCTATCTTGTCTATCCCTTTCATTATTTTAAATGTTTCTATAAGATCACCCCTCATCCTTCTGAACTCCAACGAGTAAAGACCCAGTCTACTCAATCTATCATCATAAGGTAACCCCCTCATCTCCGGAATCAGCCTAGTGAATCGTCTCTGTACCCCCTCCAAAGCTAGTATATCCTTCCTTAAGTAAGATGACCAAAACTGCACGCAGTACTCCAGGTGCGGCCTCATCAATACCCTATACAGTTGCAGAAGGACCTCCCTGCTTTTGTACTCCATCCCTCTCGCAATGAAGGCCAACATTCCATTCGCCTTCCTGATTACCTGCTGCACCTGCAAACTAACTTTTTGGGATTCATGCACAAGGACCCCCAGGTCCCTCTGCACCGCAGCATGTTGTAATTTCTCCCCATTCAAATAATATTCCCTTTTACTGTTTTTTTTTCTCCAAAGGTGAATGACCTCACACTTTCCGACATTGTATTCCATCTGCCAAACCTTAGCCCATTCGCTTAACCTATCTAAATCTTTTTGCAGCCTCTCTGTCCTCTACACAACCCGCTTTCCCACTAATCTTTGTGTCATCTGCAAATTTTGTTACACTACACTCTGTCCTCTCTTCCAGGTCATCTATGTATATTGTAAACAGTTGTGGTCCCAGCACCGATCCCTGTGGCACACCACTAACCACCGATTTCCAACCCGAAAAGGACCCATTTATCCCGACTCTCTGTTTTCTGTTAGCCAGCCAATTCTCTAGCCATGCTAATACATTTTTCTCTGACTCCGCGTACCTTTATCTTCTGCAGTAACCTTTTGTGTGGCACCTTATCGAATGCCTTTTGAAAATCTAAATACACCACATCCATCGGTACACCTCTATCCACCATGCTCGTTATATCCTCAAAGAATTCCAGTAAATTAGTTAAACATGATTTCCCCTTCATGAATCCATGCTGCGTCTGCTTGATTGCACTATTCCTATCTAGATGTCCCGCTATTTCTTCCTTAATGATAGTTTCAAGCATTTTTCCCACTACAGATGTTAAACTAACCAGCCTATAGTTACCTGCCTTTTGTCTGCCCCCCTTTTTAAACAGAGGCGTTACATTAGCTGCTTTCCAATCCGCTGGTACCTCCCCAGAGTCCAGAGAATTTTGGTAGATTATAACGAATGCATCTGCTATAACTTCCGCCATCTCTTTTAATACCCTGGGATGCATTTCATCAGGACCAGGAGACTTGTCTACCTTGAGTCCCATTAGCCTGTCCAGCACTACCCTGCTAGTGATAGTGATTGTCTCAAGGTCCTCCCTTCCCACATTCCTGTGACCAGCAATTTCTGGCATGGTTTCTGTGTCTTCCACTGTGAAGACCGAAGCAAAATAATTGTTTAAGGTCTCAGCCATTTCCACATTTCCCATTATTAAATCCTCCTTCTCATCTTCTAAGGGACCAACATTTACTTTAGTCACTCTTTTCCGTTTTATATATCGGTAAAAGCTTTTACTATCCGTTTTTATGTTTTGCGCAAGTTTACCTTCGTAATCTATCTTTCCTTTCTTTATTGCTTTCTTAGTCATTCTTTGTTGTCGTTTAAAATTTTCCCAATCTTCTATTTTCCCACTAACCTTGGCCACCTTATACGCCTTGGTTTTTAATTTGGTACTCTCCTTTATTTCCTTGGTTATCCACGGCTGGTTATCCCTTTTCTTGCCGCCCTTCTTTTTCACTGGAATATATTTTTGTTGAGCACTATGAAATAGCTCCTTAAAAGTCCTCCACTGTTCCTCAATTGTGCCACCGTTTAGTCTGTGTTTCCAGTCTACTTTAGCCAACTCTGCCCTCATCCCACTGTAGTCCCCTTTGTTTAAGCATAGTACGCTCGTTTGAGACTCTACTTCCTCACCCTCAATCTGTATTACAAATTCAACCATGCTGTGATCACTCATTCCGAGAGGATCTTTTATTCGGAGATCGTTTATTATTCCTGTCTCATTACACCGGACCAGATCTAAGATAGCTTGCTCCTTTGTAGGTTCTGTAACATACTGTTCTAAGAAACAATCCCATATGCATTCTATGAATTCCTCCTCAAGGCTACCCCGCGCGATTTGATTTGACCAATCGATATGTAGGTTAAAATCCCCCATAATTATTGCCGTTTCTTTTTCACATGCCTCCATTATTACCTTGATTATTGCCCGCCCCACCATGAAGTTATTATTTGGGGGCCTATAAACCACGGCCACCAGTGACTTTTTCCCCTTACTATCTCTAATCTCCACCCACAATGATTCAACATTTTGTTCATTAGAGCCAATATCGTCTCTTACAACTGTCCTGATATCATCCTTTATTAACAGAGCTACCCCACGTCCTTTCCCTTCTTGTCTATCTTTCCGAATCGTCAGATACCCCTGTATGTTTAATTCCCAGTCTTGGTCCCCCGCAACCACGTTTCTGTAATGGCCACCAAATCATACCCATTTGTAATGATTTGTGCCGTCAACTCATTTACTTTATTTCGAATGCTGCGTGCGTTTCGGTAGAGTGTTTTAATACTAGTTTTTAAACCATGATTTTTAGTTTTAACCCCTCCTGCAGCCTCTTTATATTCAGTGGCCCTTTTTGTTTTTTGCCTTGGGTTTCTCTGCCCTCCACTTTTACTCATCTCCTTTCTGTCTTTTGCTTTTGTCTCCTTTTTGTTTCCCTCTGTCTCCCTGCATTGGTTCCCATCCCCCTGCCCTCTCCAACAGCACAAGCAAACACTTCCCCTCGGACATTGGTTCCGGTCCTGCCTACTTTAATTTTCCGCTCCACTCCCACTCTGATCTCTCCTCGGCCTCCAACACTGTTCCAATGAAGCTCAATGCAAGCTCGAGGAACAGCAGCTCGTCTTTCTCTTAGGCACTTTGCAGCCTCTGGACTCAACATCGAGTTCAACAATTTCAGACCATAATCTCTGGCCATATTTTTCTCCCTTCCCTTTTTTTTTTTAAAAACCACAACCCCCCCACAGCTTATGTATTTTTTCTCGCTGTCTCCCATAGCAGCCGGTAATGATTCCGCCATTCACACCCTATCCAGACTCATCTTTACCTAACTTGTGCCATTACCATCTCAAGTCAGTCCATCATCCCTTTAGTCTCAAATCTCTCCTGTCTTCCAGCCTATCACAGAACTTCCCTTATGTCTGTCCTCCCCTCCTCCTTTAAGAACCTGTTAATTTCAAACTTTTTCCAGTTCTGACGAAGGGCCATCGACCCGAAACGTTAACTCTGTTTCTCTCCACAGATGCTGCCTGACCCGCTGAGATTTCCGGTATTTTCTGGTTTTATTTTGCTTGTATGTATTGTTGTAAATTGTTGTCGATGTGCTAATTGGGTCAGCTTGGAGAAAGTGAGGTCCCGCAACATGTCTAAACATATAGACCGCACGCCAGAATTCTGCTTTTCAGGAGTAAGCTCCAATTTTCCCCACTTTTTATGTTAAGGTTTTTATTAACTTTCATCAACAACCGAGACTAAAACCATAAATCCATCCTGGTGCAATATTGGGTTTAGTAAAAGGTAGCTCATAAATGTAAGTTAAACTTGTGCCAATCATTCTTCTTCCTTCTGCTAAAATGCTTCCTTGCTTCACCTAATGACTGAAAGCCTGATCTTACAAACCCATCCACCAGAGAATCATTCTATTTTTAAAAAGCAGATTCAAGTGCAGGTCAAAGTTGGCACAAACTAGTTTCTCATTTCCTCTCCTAAAACAAGCCATCTGACAGCAACAAAGTCCCTTCTTACTCACCTGTTGGGGGTAAAACCCACACCTCACTCACCTGTAATAGGTTTAATAAGATGATGAGGTATACATGGTTATCTACTGATCTGGGGATGAGGGCGTTGACTTATGAGGAAAGGTTGAGTATGTTGGGCCTCTACTCATTGGAATTCAGAAGAATGAGAGATGATCTTATCGAAGCATATAAGATTATGAGGGGGCTTGACAAGGTGGATGCAGAGAGGATGTTTCCACTGATGGGGGAGACTAGAACTAGAGGGCATGATCTTAGAATAAGGGGCCACCCATTTAAAACTGAGATGAGGAGGAATTTCTTCTCTGAGTGTTGTAAATCTGTGGAATTCACTGCCTCAGAGAGCTGTGGAAGCTGGGACATTGAATAAATTTAAAACAGAAATAGACAGTTTCTTAAACGATAAGGGGATAAGGGGTTATGGGGAGTGGGCAGGGAACTGGAGCTGAGTCCATGATCGGATCAGCCATGATCTTATTGAATGGTGGAGCAGGCTCGAGGGGCCGTATGGCCTTCCCCTGTTCCTATTTCTTATGTTCTCACTGATCCCTCCCGCCGATTTGCGAAGCTTTGTCCAGCCCCATAGCCGGGTGCACGGAGCTGGCCCTGCTGCGATTCCAGCTAGTGGTGAGCGCCAGGTTTCTGCACAGGCCCCTGGAACCGTGGGCAGCAAAAGGAGAAAGGCTGGCCACATTGCCCTCGTCACCCTGGGAGCATCTTGACCCCTCGGCCAGGAGCGCTTGGCTCCTCTACAGCTTCCGCCTGCACAACATGCAACTTCCCAGAGGTGGGGGGGGGAGGGGGGCGGGGGCAACACGTCACCCACTGCCTCGTCACCGCACCAACTCTTGTTCATTTCCCATTGGGTTCGGCTCTGAAGTCACAAGACTCGCAAACTGACTGTGTCTGGATTTCAGGGCCGTTGTATACTGGGCTCCCCAGCTCTCAGCGTGACCGTTGAGTTAAAGTGCGCGTGAGCTCAGGGATCAATGCGCAGCCGCGTACCTTCGAGGGAACAGCGTTACATCTACTGCACTCCCTTTATCTATCTATCCAATTGGCCACTTCAACAAAAAAAAAGCCCTTATTAAATTTGTTTCTATACAAGTTTGTTTGTGCCAACCTCACCCAATACAATCTTCATGTTTTCGGGTCGTCCAAAACATTTGCAGGCGCGACACATAAGAACATAAGAAGTAGGAGCAGGAGTAGGCCATACGGCCCCTCGAGCCTGCTCCGCCATTCAATATGATCATGGCTGATCCAATCATGGACTCCGCTCCACTTCCCTGCCCGCTCCCCATAACCCCTTACCGTTTAAGAAACTGTCTATCTCTGTCTTAAATTTATTCAATGACCCAGCTTCCACAGCTCTCTGAGGCAGTGAATTCCACAGATTTACAACCCTCTGAGAGAAGAAATTACTCCTCATCTCAGTTTTAAATGGGCGGTCCCTTATTCTAAGATTATGCCCCCTAGTTCTAGTCTCCCCCATCAGTGGAAACATCCTCTCTGCATCCACCTAGTTAAGGCCCCTCATAATCTTATACGTTTCGATAAGATCACCTCTCATTCTTCTGAATTCCAATGAGTAGAGGCCCAACCTACTCAACCTTTCCTCATACGTCAACTCCCTTGACTAACAAGGTGCAGCCGGCTTTATCGGACCCGCTGTTCTTACCTCGACTGTCGTAGGCTGAGTCTCCTGCTGTTCCTCATGTAAATCCATGGTCACGGACATAGCACAGGTTCTGCCCTGCAAACAATATGTAAAAACAAAATCAGAAGCTCGAAAGGCATCTTTAAATAATGCCGGCCCAAATCGGACTACTAAAAATAAAATTGAAAGCATGATAGCACAGAGATGGATTTCAGAAACTAATTAGCCACAACAGGACGTTTCGAAGGCCATTTTTTAAGCAACAGGCCAGTTGAGCCATTCATGGAGCTGAGGGGCGGTGGTGGGTTTGAATGCCAGTGAAAAAGGCCAAGCAAATATCAAAAAGACAGACACTGTGGTTGAGAACAATCGCCGTGTTTTTTCACTGAAAGTTCCTGTCGAGATGGAAACAGGTAAAACCAACTCATTTAAGCATTTGTTCCGAAACCCATCAAGAAATGATGTAATGGTGAAATATACTCAAAGAAATAAAATGAGTGATGGGTTTCATTGCTGGAACGGTTGCAGTTGTAAAATGCTAATTACCACACTAAACTAATTGGGCACGCGATGATTTATTCTGATTTAAGCCCTTGCTACAAATGGAACATTATTGTAACGGTGTTCACCCCTTCTGGATCAATTTAAATATGCAAAGAAGCGTCCTGCACCTGTTTCAGGAGCCTGCTACAAAGTGCGTGGAAAACTAGCTGCAGCCTGTGCTGCACAAGCCCTAACCAGTTTGTTCAGTTCTACTGCGGCCCTTAAAAGGGAGCACTGGAGGCCGCTGCAACAACAGTAGGGAATATGAGCGGCTTTCCCAGCCCCACAGCACTAACATGTGCCACTGTTTGCTCACACTCTGCACCCAAGTTCCAAACTCCAAAACCACACGTCCCCCGAACACCACCCCCCCTCCCGAGTCCCAATCTCCCCAACCCTCCCCCCCCCCCCCCGACTGAGTCACAATCTCAACCCCTAGTCCCTGTTCACCTTCCAGTCCAGTCTAGCCCAACCCCGCATCTCTCCCCTCCACAAGCTGCTCCCATTTCTGGCCACCCGAATTTTCAGTCTCCATTCTTCGAGCGGTTAGAAGCAGCGCCCGGGAGATCCAGGTCCGATACTCAGCAACCTTAGCCTGCGGCGTCCTGTGCTGTGTGTTGTACACCCTCGGGACTCTAGGGACCTAGGGCCCAAATTTCCCCAACCCCTTTTTCCGGTGCACTTACCCGAGGTGCGCCGACTTTCTGCTCCTAAAACGGCACCGAAAATGTAGCTCCTTATTCTCCCCGCAGAGGAGGCACGAAGCATCACCACATGAAAGTTCTGCAAAATGTCTCTGTAATTTCCATCGATAATAGAGTGAAATATCACAATACTGACCTACTTACACCCCCATTAGTCTTCAACTACTCATTGCAGAAAAAACATTTTCAGTCTCAGCAGAACAAGTTATTTTGTAATAATCCATATAATCTTCAAAGCAAAGGGCTGGATAAATATATGGTTAGGAATGGATTGATAGGGTTAATTGTCACATCAGTCTTGAAGCATACAACTTTTACATGGTATAAAAATCCAGGGAGGAGATGAGACTTACTTTTTTTACGCAGTGAGTTACGATGATCTGGAACGCACTGCCTGAAAGGGAGTTGGAAGCAGATTCAATCGTGACTTTCAAAAGGGAATTGGATAATCCCTGAAAAGGAAAAATGTGCAAGGCTGTGGGGAAAGAGCGGGGGACTGGGACTAATTGGAGACGGCTTAGGCACGATGGGCCGAATGGCCTCCTGCACGGTTTGCTTCTATGATACTATCATGACTGGAAAAAAGTCTTTTTATAGGCATTTAACACATGCAAATCTGTTACTAGTGTGGGTTTACAATTGGAGTGATAAGGTAATTGAAGGGTGTGCCAAATTGTCAGCTGAGGAAATGTATTAACTCACTAATAGATTAAAGTCCAGTTTATACAGGATATGGAGGTACTGGAGAGGTTGCAGAGAAGATTTACAAGGATGATGCCAGAAATGTGAGGATATACATATCAGGAAAGGATGAACAGGCTGGATCTCTTTTCTCTTGATAAAAGGCTGAGGTGTGACCTAATAGAGGTCTTTACAATTATAAAAGGTTTTGATAGAGTGGATACAGAGAGAATGTTTCCACTTGTGGGGAAGGGCATAACTAGAGGCCATCAATATAAGATAGTCACCAAGAAATCCACAGGAATTCAGAAGCAACTTCTTTACCCAAAGAGAATGTGGAACTCGCTGCCACAGGGAGTGGTTAAAGCGAATAGTATAGGTGCATTTAAGGGGAGGCTAGACAAGCATATGGGGGGAGAATGGAATAGAGGGTAATGCTAATAGAGTTAGATGAGGAAAGATGGGAGGAGGTTCGAGTGGAGCATAAACGCCAACATGGACTGGTTGGGTTGAATGGCCTGTTTCTGTGGCGTATATCCTCTGTAATCCTATGTAACACTGTCAATGGGAAGCATTAGTGTAAATGTGCAGAATAATTCCAGTGCGGATCCATCCATGTTGAGCGGCAAGAGTCCGTGTGCAGTTTCACCTCGCTGGAGTATCGTAAACCCTGTAAACACCGCCTGTAAAAAGCTCCACCTCGTTCAAACGACTGGGAACATTTTTTTTCAAAAAGGTGAAACATTAAACTTAAAAGACCAGCAAAGAGGCCACATCCCCATTGGCTCTTGTGCCAAGATTAGATTGTAAGCCAATGTCAGGATGTGAAAAGTGGTTATAAATGGGCGGAACATTTTCTAGAACTTCACACGGGTGATCTCACCTCTTCAAATTCAATTTATTTTCAGCCTTCCATTTTATGTTTTTTTTACTACAATCACTGTCCCGCTATCAGAGCTCTCCACGGAACTAGTCTATGCAAATCAGAATGCTGATCAGTATCTTTTCATTGCTGCTCATTTTCATTTTAATGCTGTCTGGCTCAAATACCACTATTTATTCAAATTTAATTTAGAAAACCAGCAGCATTCTGAAGAATATATTTTTTCTTAAAGTGCCATTGATGCTGCCCTAGAGTTAGGGTTAGAGTTAGACTCCATGACTGTATTTGCAAGGCGATCCCTGACTACAGTTTTCCTCCCAGCGTCACTCTGCATCCAGCCAAAGTTTGTAACACTGTCACCAGGTGGCGGTCTAGACCTCTTCCTCACTGTGCTGAAATCCCGGCCCATTGCACATCCTCCGACTCTAGCTCATTCATTCCCAGGGCCTTTAAATTGAGAAACTCCTTTCCTGCCTCCCTCGCCCCTTTCGCCAACAATTTGAGGCTTTAAAAACTCCAGCTTGAGTTCTTCCAAAGGCCACCTGGACCTAACATTCCATACAGTCACTCATCATCATCATCATAGACAGTCCCTCGGAATCGAGGAAGCCTTGCTTCCACTCTAAAAATGAGTCCTTAGGTGGTTGAACAGTCCAATACAAGACCCACAGACCCTGTCACAGGTGGGACAGACAGTCGTTGAGGGAAGGGGTGGGTGGGGAGTCTGGTTTGCAGCTCGCTCCTTCCGTTGCCTGCGCTTGATTTCTGCACGCTCTCGGCGACGAGACTCGAGGTGCTCAGCGCCCTCCCGGATGCTCTTCCTCCACTTAGGGCAGTCTTTGGCCAGGGACTCCCAGGTGTCGGTGGGGATGTTGCACTTTATCAGAGAGGCTTTGAGGGTGTCCTTGTAACGTTTCCTCTGCCCACCTTTGACTCGTTTGCCGTGAAGGAGCTCTGAGTAGTGCGCTTGCTTTGGGAGTCTTTGTGTCTGGCATGTGGACAATGTGGCCTGCCCAGCGGAGCTGATCAAGTGTGGTCAGTGCTTCAATGCTGGGGATGTTGGCCTGGTCGAGGACGCTAATGTTGGTCTGTCCAAATACTTGGGAGTCACAGTCATCCCTCTGCAGTACAAATTTATCTCCCTCAGACTCTCGAAGTGGATAACCATTAAAGAACAGAGGCACATAAAAAGAAAAGTAAACTTTAGTCCATTAGTTCACAGCAGAGTTCTATAACAAATAACCACAAAGCAAGGGATGATAAAAAGGAAAGATGAAACCACTCTTACCACCAGAACACAGACAATCTCCCTCATCGTGGATTGTACCGCACCATCACTTTCCTCAGAAAAACCCCTTAGCAAGGTTCTCCCTGCCCTCCAAATGTAAATCAAATACAACTGCCTCAATATTCAACTGTGCAACCCGACAATCGCCTGACGTTGTTTGCCCGCTGAGCAACATTACCGATAACGTCCTGAACAAAACACATTCAAGACAATCGCCAGAAATAGAAAATATGGTTAGGATAACCAGTTTTAATTGAATATATTTAAGGTGGGGAGAGACAGATTTTTGAATGCTAAGGGAATAAAGGGTTATGGGGAGCGGGAGGGGAAATGGAGTTGAGGCCAAGATCAGTTCAGCCATGATCTTATTGAATGGTGGAGCAGGCTCGAGGGGCCTACTCCTGCTCCTATTTCTTATGTTATGTTCTAATTAAATTTTATTGTACGCTATCCATGTGCGCTGGCAGAATGAAATAGCAGAGACTCTGGCCACAATCTTCCACACATCCTCATTGTGCCAGAGGACTGGGGGGGGGGGGGGCGGGGTTGCCAATATAATACCTCTCTTCTTAGCTTCTAGAGGCCATAGAATTAATATGCACTTAACAAGGCAAGAGTTCATTAAAGCTGGTTTGTAAAAAAGCAAGCTGTGCCCAACAAATGTAATACAAGTGCAACCTCCCAAATCCGGAGTTCCAAAAACAGGAAAATTATCCAAATCCGGACATTTTTTTTAAAATGGTGGGTGGGAAAATAGTCGTCCGAAAACCAGACATTTTTTTCAGTGATCATAGCTGCTCACTCACCGGCTTGTTGATAAAGTTAAAGCACATAATTCTAAAGGGAATGTGATAGCATGGATATGGAATTGATTGAAAGACGGAAAACAATAATGAATAAAGGCTACTTCTTGGACTAAAGTCCTACAGTTCTCAATTCTGCCAGCACATCCACACGGTTTGCTTTGGATGAGATGCTCTTGTTCAAGGAACAGCATAGGGCATCATCATCATAGGCAGTCCCTCGAAATGAGATTGACTTATTTCCACGACGAAAACAGATGAGTTCACAGATGTTTCAATGATATTCTGGATCCCGAACTACATCTTGAAGGGTGGAAGATGCCTGTGCGTGGATTTTTTTAACGTGGGGTGGCCGTTGCACACCAGCCACCACACGGGCTTGACAGAGCTAGATCTTGGTCCAGTGGCAAGGATTAACCAGGACGACTGGAGACCAGCTCTGCTGCACGGACCTAGTGCACACACATATCGCAGTGTGGGCTGGCCCGTGATGCCCCTGGGCCCTCGCCTCTTCTGGGCCCCGAACTCACGCCTCGCCTGGGCCCCGATCACATCCCTTTACGATCTCTTGCCGCTCCTTCGCCCTAACGTCGCCCTCCTGCAGCAGCACGCACTGCTCCCTGCAGTGGTATGCCGCCGCACGCTGCTCCCTCTAAAGGCCCCGGCCTGCTGATGGTCTTGCAGGCCGGGACCATGCCAAGACAGCACAGGGCACTGCCACATCGGATCACCTTGCACCTCTGTGACACGACAGTGTTCAGAGAAAGTGGAGTCCTTATTTTGATTTTTCACATTTGCCTCTTGCAAATCTCCCATTCGTTTCCCCTCCCACCCCCTCAAGCCCCCTCCAATAAAGCTGTCACTAATTAACCACAAGTAACTCACTGTGGTTTGTCACAGACTGTTGCAATAATACTGACTATTTAACGGACTATTGACTCCATGTGTGTAACAAAGCGGAACAGCATAGACGGAAGCCCCTTTCAATTCAGGTCTCTGCAGTATTCAGACGCAGTCTCCAGTAACAGACAAAGGGCACTTTTTGTGCATACTTTGCTGAAGAAAGTTAGTACTCATTTTTGCACTGTCAGCATCAAGCACTCCCAAGTCAAATATAGCATGTTCAATATTGGGTAAAGCTCCCTTTATAGTGCACCACTAACAACATAATAAATAGGAGCAGGAGTAGGCCCTACGGCCCACTGAGTCTGCTTCACCATTCAATTAGAACATGGCTGATCATCGACCTCAACTCCACTTTCCTGCCCGATCTCCATATCCCTTGATTCCCCGAGAGTCCAAAAATCTATCGATCTCAGCCTTGAATATACTCAGACTCAGCAACCACTAAGCACTCTCCTTTGCTCTCCCTATTTTGCCCGGGCTAGTTAACGTGTGTTAAAGAAGTCATTTATCCGTTGACCTAAAGCACAGATTTGTGCACATATACCGCCAGGTCTCTCTGTTCCTGAACCCCTTTTAAAATTGTACCCTTTGGTTTATATTGCCTCTCCTCGTTCTTACTACGTGTCTGCCCAGCCCACCAGCCTGTCTATGTCCTTTTGAAGTCTATCACTATCCTCCTCACTGTTCACTAGACTTCCAAGTTTTGTGAAATCCGCAAATTTTGAAATAGTGCCTTGTACACCTAAGTCCAAGTCATTAATATCAAGAAAAGCAGTACCGACCACTGTATACCTTCCTCCAGTCCAAAAAACAACCGTTCACCACTACTCTCGGTTTCTTGTCACTGAGCCAATTTTGTATCCATGATGCCACTATCCCTTTTATTCTATGGGCTTCGACTTATCTGGCAAGCCTATTATGTGGCACTTTATCAAAAGACTTTTAGAAGTTCATGTGCACCACATCACCCTCATCAACTCTCTGTGTTACCTCATCAGAAAACTCAAGTTAGTTAGTGAAACACGATTTGCCTTCAACAAATCAGTGCTGGTTTCCTTTAATTAATTTACACTTGTCCAAGTGGCTGTTAGTT
This sequence comes from Pristiophorus japonicus, assembly GCF_044704955.1. Lineage (NCBI taxonomy): Eukaryota > Metazoa > Chordata > Chondrichthyes > Pristiophoridae > Pristiophorus > Pristiophorus japonicus. Next base: position 179,021,590 of record NC_091987.1, on the reverse strand, counting down.
TTGTCCCGGATTATTGTCTCTCAAAGTTTTTCCCATCGTCACCACTCTATAAAGTTCTTGCAAGGATTTTGTCCTTAACCCCCACCCCCCCCACCAGGACAATCTCCATCTCCAGCTCTGTAATACTCTCCTTAACCAATACTGTTACCCCGCCTCCTTTCTTTCCTTCCCTATCTTTCCTGAACACCTTATATACAGGAACATTTAGTACCCAATCCTGCCCTTTTGTGAGCCAGCTCTCCGTTATTGCCACAACATCATATTCCCATGTGGCTATTTGTGTCTGCAGCTCAACAACCTTTTATTCCATGGGCTTCAACTTTGCTGGCAAGCCTATTATGTGGCACTTTATCAAACACCTTTTGGAAGTCCCTGTACACTGCATCAACCGCATTGCTCTGATCAACCCTCTCTGTTACCTCATCAAAAAATTCAGTCGAGTTAGTTAAACGCGATTTGCCTTCAACAAAGCCGTGCTGGCTTCCCTTAATTAATCCCACTTGTCCAAATTTTGTCCCAGATTATTGTTTCTAAAAGCTTTCCCCATTATCACTATTCTAAAAAGGTAATACCCACCCTCCTGCATGGCTCAGAGACATGGACCATGTACAGTAAACATCTCAAGTCACTGGAGAAATACCATCAACGATGCCTCTACAAGATCCTGCAAATCCCCTGGAGGACATTACCACCAACATTAGCGTTCTCGACCAGGCCATGGATTCAATCTTCAGTGGTCTGATAACATGGAGGCAAAGAGAGGTCAGGGGACCCAGCGGAACCTCACGTGAAAGCTGACTCCGTGTCGGCAGATGATGTTGCCAAGGGGCCGCATGCAGATGAGAAGAGGAGGGAGCCATGAGGGACGTCTTGAGGTGAGGGTACGGGGGCCGGTGTGGGGGGGGGGGGGGCGACTGGAGATGCACGTGGTATTTGGATAAGGAGGAATGAAACCAGCAAGGCGACTCCCATGGGGCTAGATTACAGAAGAGGAATTGGAACGGACGGCATGGTCAAAACACTGCAGAAAGGTTAAGGAAGGATAACTCACCATGGGTGAGTCACAGACAGTGTCATTTATGACTTTAGCTAGGGGTGTTTTGGGGCACTCAGAAAGGCAGACTGGAGATATTCAATCATTGGGATTGGATGTGATGACATGCTCGAGTAACTGGAGAGGAAAAGGAGGTGAGAGATAGGGATAGTCGGAGATGTTTTTTTTAAAGTGAGGGAGATGATGACTGGTTTTGAAGGCAGAAGAACAGTACCGTGCAACGAAAAGCACTGGCTATATCTGCTGGCATGGGGGCCAGGAATTGTAATTGAGCTGAGAGAGCTTAAGTGGGGAGGGGCGCGAAGGAGTAGGAGGAAGATCTCATGGACAAGATGAGCTTTGAGAGGCAAGGAAATAGTGGAGAAATTGCAAAAGGTTGGGGTCTTGGGTTAGAGTAGATGGGAGACAGGGGAAGGGAAGCGAGGGACACTGGGCAGGGGGAAGGGGCAGAGCCACCACAAGGATGGTCTCACTGATGGAGAAGTCGTCCGTAAGCTCCTTGAATTTGTTAGTTGTGGTGAGGGTAGAGGGGAGAGAGGGGCAGCTGGTCATGGGAAAAGGAAAAAAAAGGACCTAGCCTTCTGGAAAAATAGGTGGTTTTGCCCGGGGTGAGCAAAACATAGTAGTGCCTGATGCAGTCAAGCCAGATCTGACAATCGATGACTGGGCAAGCTGTACAAATACATTTGAACTGGCACCCTCTAATTTAAGAATACAAAATATGGGCTCTTCCAGGGGGAATAACGTGGGCAAATTCTCATTGAGAGGAGTGAATAAATCATGTAAGATTGTATTGCACTCTGTTTCTAATCTTTGATGTGGTTTAGAAAGTCATAAATTTTCTTTTCACAATTATTTTCTTTCCCCACAGATAGTAATTTCAATTTGACAACTCAGCTTCCCATATTTTCAAAATGAGTAACCCTTCATTGTTAAGATTAAAGTCAGAATATCAAGAGTATATTTTTCTTAGTTTTAGATAAAGATTTATTGAAGAGTAGAATGCTTTTGCATCTTGGACTGTTCATATCAACATCAAACACTCCCAGGGCAGGTACAGCACGGGTTAGATACAGAGTAAAGCTCCCTCTACACTGTCCCATCAAACACTCCCAGGGCAGGTACAGCACGGGTTAGATACAGAGTAAAGCTCCCTCTACACTGTCCCATCAAACACTCCCAGGGCAGGTACAGCACGGGTTAGATACAGAGTAAAGGAGAGTATCAAATTAAAAACCAATGCGTATAAGGTGGCCAAGGTTAGTGGAAAAATAGAAGATTGGGAAAATTTTCAACGACAGCAAAGAATGAATAAGAAAGCAATAAAGAAAGGAAAGATAGATTACGAAGGTAAACTTGCGCAAAACATAAAAACGGAAAGTAAAAGCTTTTACAGATATATAAAACGGAAAAGAGTGACCAAAGTAAATGTTGATCCCTTAGAAGATGAGAAGGGGGATTTAATAATGGGAAATGTGGAAATGGCTGAGACCTTAAACAATTATTTTGCTTCGGTCTTCACAGTGGAAGACACAAAAACCATGCCAAAAATTGCTGGTCACAGGAATGTGGGAAGGGAGGACCTTGAGACAATCACTATCACTAGCGGGGTAGAGCTGGACAGGCTAATGGGACTCAAGGTAGACAAGTCCCCTGGTCCTGATGAAATGCATCCCAGGGTATTAAAAGAGATGGCGGAAGTTATAGCAGATGCATTTCGTTATAATCTACCAAAATTCTCTGGACTCTGGGGAGGTAGGGCAGATTGGAAAGCAGCTAATGTAACACCTCTGTTTAAAAAAGGGGGCAGACAAAAGGCAGGTAACTATAGGCCGGTTAGTTTAATATCTGCAGTGGGGAAAATGAACCATTCACCATTATGCTCGGTTTCTTGTCACTGAGCCAATTTTGTATCCATGATGCCACTGTCCCTTTTATTCTATGGGCTTCGACTTATCTGGCACTTTATCAAAAGACTTTTAGAAGTTCATGTGCACCACATCACCCTCATCAACCCTCTGTGTTACCTCATCAGAAAACTCAAGTTAGTTAGTTAAACACGATTTGCCTTCAACAAATCCGTGCTGGTTTCCCTTAATTAATCCACACTTGTCCAAGTGGCTGTTAGTTTTGTCCTGGATTATTGTCTCTCAAAACTTTTCCCATCATCACCACTCTATAAAGTTCTTGCAAGGATTTTGTCCTTAACCCCTCCACCCCCAGGACAATCTCCATCTCCAGCTCTGTAATATTCTCCTTAACCAATACTGTTACCCCACCTCCTTTCTTTCCTTCCCTATCTTTCCTGAACACCTTATATCCAGGAACATTTAGTACCCAATCCTGCCCTTTTTTGAGCCAGCTCTCCGTTATTGCCACAACATCATATTCCCATGTGGCTATTTGTGTCTGCAGCTCACCAACCTTTTATTCCATGGGCTTCAACTTTGCTGGCAAGCCTATTATGTGGCACTTTATCAAACGCCTTTTGGAAGTCCCTGTACACTGCATCAACCGCATTGCTCTGATCAACCCTCTCTGTTACCTCATCAAAAAATTCAGTCAAGTTAGTTAAACGCGATTTGCTTTCAACAAAACCGTGCTGGCTTCCCTTAATTAATCCACACTTGTCCAAATTTTGTCCCAGATTATTGTTTCTAAAAGCTTTCCCCATTATCACTATTCTAAAAAGGTAATACCCGCCCTCCTGCATGGCTCAGAGACATGGACCATGTACAGTAAACATCTCAAGTCGCTGGAGAAATACCATCAACGATGCCTCTACAAGATCCTGCAAATCCCCTGGAGGACATTACCACCAACATTAGCGTTCTCGACCAGGCCAACATCCTCAGCATCAAAGCACTGACCACACTTGATCAGCTCCGCTGGGCAGGCCACATAGTTCGCATGCCAGACACAAGACTCCCAAAGCAAGCGCTCTACTCGGAACTCCTTCATGGCAAACGAGCCAAAGGTAGGCAGAGGAAACGTTACAAGGACACCCTCAAAGCCTCCCTGATAAAGTGCCACATCCCCACTGACACCTGGCCCAAGACCGCCCGAAGTGGAGGAAGTGCATCCAGGAGGGCGCTGAGCACCTCGAGTCTCATCGCTGCGAGCAAGAGCAGAAATCAAGCACAGACAGCGGAAAGAACGTGCGGCAAACCAGTCCCACCCACCCCCTCCCTCAACGACTATCTGCCTCACCTATGACGGGGACTGTGGTTCTCATATTGGACTGTTCAGCCACCTAAGAACTCATGTTAAGAATGGAAGCAAGTCTTCCTCGATTCCGAGGGACTGCCTATGATGATGATTCTAAAGGTGCAAATCTTCGAGAAGATTTGCGCCTACAGCTCACCAACCTTATTTACCACGCTTCGTGCGTTTACATTCATGCATTGTAAACCTTATCTTGGATCTTCTTGTATGTTGTCTTAGTCTGACCCCACCTAATACTGTGCCATCTCTTACTCCATTGCTATCTGTATCTCTCACTCTTTCTCCTTTCTAATGCTACACCCTGGTGCCCATTCCCCTGCCAAATTAGTTTAAACCCTCCCAAACAGCACTAGCAACCCTACCCCACGAGGATAGTTGTCCCGGCAACCCATCCAGCCTGTACAGGTCCCATCTCCCCAGAATCGGTTCCAATGTCCCAGGAATCTAAAGCCCTCCCTTCTGCACCATCTCTCCAGCCACATGTTCACCTGCTCTATCCTCCTATTTCTAGACTCACTCGCGCGTGGCACTGGGAGTCATCATCATCATAGGCAGTCCCTCGGAATCGAGAAACACTTGCTTCCACTCTCAAAATTAGTCCTTAGGTGGCTAAACAGTCCAATACGAGAACCACAGTTTTTGTCACAGGTGGGATAGACAGTCATTGAGGGAAGGAGTGAGTGGGACAGGTTTTCCGCATGCTCCTTCCACTGCCTGTGCTTGATTTCTGCATGCTCTCAGTGATGAGACTCGAGGTGCTCAGCGCCCTCCCGGATGCACTTCTTCCACTTAGGGCAGTCTTTGGCCAGGGTCTCCCAGGTGTTAGTGGGAATGTTGCACTTTATCAGGGAAGCTTTGAGGATGTCCTTGTAACGTTTCCTCTGCCTACCTTTGGCTTGTTTGCCGTGAAGGAGTTCCGAGTAGAGCACTTGCTTTGGGAGTCTCGTGTCTGGCATGCGAACTATGTGGCCTGCCTAGCGGAGCTGATCGAGTGTGGTCAGTGCTTCAATGCTGTATGTTGGCCTGGTTGCGGATGCTAATGTTGGTGTGTCTGTCCTCCAGGGGATTTGTAGGATCTGGAGATTACTACCTTTGAGGTCCTGCTTTTTAATCTTTTTGCTAGCTCCCTAAAATCTGCCTGCAGTACCTCATCACTCTTTCTACCCGTGTCCTTGGTATCAATATAGACGATGACCTCTGGCTGTTCACCCTCTCCCTTCAGAGTGTTCTGCAGCTGCTCAGTGACATCCCTGACCCTGGCGCCATGGAGGCAACATTTTATTCCAGAATCACGTCTGCGGCTGCAGAAACACCAGTCTGTTCCCCTAACTATTGAATCCACTATCACTATTGCTTTCCTGGTCTCCCTCCTCCCCCTTGTACAGCTGAATCACCCATGGTGCCCTAAACTTGGCTCTGGCTGTACTCCCCAAATGGCGGAAGTTATAGAAGATGCATTTCGTTATAATCTACCAAAATTCTCTGGACTCTGGGGAGGTAGGGCGGATTGGAAAGCAGCTAATGTAACGCCTCTGTTTAAAAAAGGGGGCAGACAAAAGGCAGGTAACTTTAGGCCAGTTAGTTTAACATCTGCAGTGGGGAAAATGCTTGAAACTATCATTAAGGAAGAAATAGCAGGACATCTGGATAGGAATAGTGCAATCAAGCAGACGCTGCATGGATTCATGAAGGGGAAATCATGTTTAACTAATTTACTGGAATTCTTTGAGGATATAACGAGCATGGTGGATAGAGGTGTACCGATGGATGTGGTGTATTTAGATTTCCAAAAGGCATTCGATAAGGTGCCACAGAAAAGGTTACTGCAGAAGATAAAGGTACGCGGAGTCAGAGGAAATGTATTAGCATGGATAGAGAATTGGCTGGCTAACAGAAAGCAGAGAGTCGGGATAAATGGGTCTTTTTCGGGTTGGAAATCAGTGGTTAGTGGTGTGCCACAGGGATCGGTGCTGGGACCACAACTGTTTACAATATACATAGATGACCTGGAAGAGGGGACAGAGTGTAGTGTAACAAAATTTGCAGATGACACAAAGATTAGTGGGAAAGCGGGTTGTGTAGAGGACTCAGAGAGGCTGCAAAGAGATTTAGATAGGTTAAGCGAATGGGCTAAGGTTTGGCAGATGGAATACAATGTCGGAAAGTGTGAGGTCATCCACCTTGGGGAAAAAAACAGTAAAAGGGAGTATTATTTGAATGGGGAGAAATTACAACATGCTGCGGTGCAGAGGGACCTAGAGTACTGCGTGCAGTTTTGATCACCTTACTTAAGGAAGGATATACTGGCTTTGGAGGGGGTACAGAGACGATTCACTAGGCTGATTCCGGAGATGAGGGGGTTACCTTATGATGATAGATTGAGTAGACTGGGTCTTTACTCCTTGGAGTTCAGAAGGATGAGGGGTGATCTTATAGAAACATTTAAAATAATGAAAGGGATAGACAAGATAGAGGCAGAGAGTTTGTTTCCACTGGTCGGGGAGACTAGAACTAGGGGGCACAGCCTCAAAATACGGGGGAGCCAATTTAAAACCGAGTTGAGAAAGAATTTCTTCTCCCAGAGGGTTGTGAATCTGTGGAATTCTCTGCCCAAGGAAGCAGTTGAGGCTAGCTCATTGAATATATTCAAGTCACAGATAGATAGATTTTTAACCAATAAAGGAATTAAGGGTTCTGGGGAGCGGGCGGGTAAGTGGAGCTGAGTCCACGGCCAGATCAGCCATGATCTTGTTGAATGGCGGAGCAGGCTCGAGGGGCTAGATGCCCTACTCCTGTTCCTAATTCTTATGTTCTTATGTTCTTATGTTCTACACTGTCCCATCAAACACTCCCAGGGCAGGTACAGCACGGGTTAGATACAGAGTAAAGCTCCCTCTACACTGTCCCATCAAACACTCCCAGGGCAGGTACAGCACAGGTTAGATACAGAGTAAAGCTCCCTCTACACTGTCCCATCAAATACTCCCAGAGCAGGTGTGAATGTAGGTGGAAGAATCATGAAAGGGTTAATAAAATGGTTCTACGAATCAATAAGAAAATAAGAAAAGACAGAATTGGTTTCCCGTGAGAAAGTAGTGGACAAAGTCATCACTGATGAACAAGGGTCTTTGGCCATGACTTGATAAGGAACACATTTGCTTCGTGTGATTAAGCTGAGCTATTCCGCTCGTAAAAGCATAAAGTGTTCTAAAGATAAACAGGCTGTCAATTCATGAAGCCCTAGTAACACACTGTGATTGATGAAGCAGGCCATACATCCTTCGGTTTATAAGAATAAAAGGAATGCGTCTGTGAGGATAGGCAGACCTTTTGTCTGCCTGCCCCGGAATCTGTAGACTCTGTGCTGGCAGTTTGGTAACAGGTCCGAAGCTGCTTCAATAAAGATGTAAAGATTGAAGGTATCTGAATCGATTATTGTCGAATGCAGCTGACCACCCGAACTAGGACTTAACATTTGGTGTCAGAAGTGGGATCCCAAAAACTCTCGATTGGAAGTGGCTGAATCATTGCTATCCTACAGACAGGACGCGGTAGAGGAAATGTGAGTAAATTTAGTTAAATTGCCACTTTGTTTTCCTCCTGTCGTAAGTTCTGGTCGTGGATCTTTCACCACTGTTCAATTAATTGTTGACAGGATTGCCCGTGGTCAGTTGTCAGATTACCCCAGGAAAAAATAAATTTGGAATTGTCCACGATGGTGGTCCGTTAAAGTTACGAAGGTGTAGGTTGATCTGGAAATTGTCTACCATAAGTAGTCCGTCAAACGTTAAAAGAGAAAAGGAATAAAGAGAAAAGGAATAAAGAGAAAAGGAATAGAGAGAAAAGGAATAACTGATTTGAAATTGTCTCACTTAATGAGTCCATCAAAACGTTGTATAACTGATTTGAAATTGTCTCACTTAATGAGTCCGTCAAAACATTGAATACCTAGGTTAAGATAAGTTTTATCATGGGTAATAAACACCCAGATAAAAACGAGCAACTCAGACAATTGTCGGGAGGTTTGAATCAGAAATTAGGTTCAGACATATGGCCATTAGGGGGTTCAAGTGATTTAGAAACAATTAAACGCGCCCAAGAATTAATTTGGAAAAGGGGAATCAGGAAAAAGAGTAAGAAATTGATTGAAATTTGGCGCCAACATTGTCAGGATGAAAAAGATAAGAATATTCTGGCGAGTTGGCAGGAGAATGCTCTCAAGGCAGGAATTAAATTAACCAATGCGGGAATCCCTAAGTCATTGGAAATTTAAAGAAAGGAATGTGCACAGGAAAAGAGAAATAGAACAAACAAGGGATCTTTAACTGAACTACGTAGTTCAATGGCTTGTCTTGGCATGCAAGGGGCTGACGAGGACAATGAATGGGATAATTGGAATATGACTCCAGGGGCTCCCCCCGCCTCGTCCGATGGCACAACCCGATGTTAATGCCTTGGCTGACGCGGCTGTGACAGTAAATGTGCCGGTGCCAAATTTACAGACGAACGGAGTTCTACCACCCCCTTACCCCGGTCCTAATGTCCCAACACCGGGCGCCACTGCTGCTGCAACACTCATTTATCCCAGTTTAGACAATGTGTCTAATATAGAACGACAGTGTCGGGGAACTAAGTCTGATGATGAGGTTTTCTGTCGATCCGTTGCAGAGGGGACTAGAAGCCAGGTTCAAAGACGGCGTCAACTTGAACAGGAAATAGGGAGATTACAACAGCTTGAAAGAAATCAATGACATAGTGGTAAAGGGAAAAAGGGGAAATCAACCCCTACGGATGAGGATGATGTGATAGTGTCAGGGTCAGATACTGGGACAGATTCAGAGTCGGGATGGGTTGGTGATGTTGAAGGGGACAATGACAGGGAGACACCAAGACCCCTGAAGAAACGCGCGCCGAAACAGCTGCCCGTCAGAACTGTCCCTAACCCTCGCGTGTTGGCACCAGCAGCGCCTATTGAGGATGGAGGCCCGGATGTGCAGCCCCCTGCTAAGATACAAGTGTGGTTACCTTGGAAACCTCATGAACTTATGTCCATATTAACCAGCGCCCCGAATAAAAATACCTGTCCTCAACGGTTCATTGAATTTTTGTCACAAACCATTAGAGTCTATCAAGCAGACTCAAGGGACCTTTGGTCTCTGGTACAACAGGTACTTACTGGTTCTGAATGGACCAGATTTAAGGAAGCCTTAGGATATCAAACTCACGATGCCTTAGAAGTAGCGAACGCGAATAACGAGAACAGAGAGACGATGATTCTGGATGGTGTACACGTAGTTCTGCGAAAACCTGTCGATATTACCAAAGTCTTGGACATGAAACCAAAGAAGGGCGAGACAGTCGAGGAATTTTTAGAGAGATTTAAGGAAGTATATGGAACCCAGTCAGGAGACCAGGCGTTTTCTAGGGGATAACCCTCTCCTCAGTTTTGTTCTATGTTAATGAACTGCCTTCCTGGAACAGTTGCTACTGCAATAAGGACCAATAATCTTGACTGGTGTGACGCCACAACTCAGGCAATGTCTCGAGCAGTAAAAGCTTTTTGGAAGGACGGTCCGACGGTTGAGCTAAAAGATTCACTGCTGACTAAAGTAAAGACAGAATATGTTGTTAAGCCGGATCATGACTGTCTGCACTCAGTCCTCGAGGACATGAGCCCTCGCTCCGACCTTTCAGATACCCCTCTGTTAAACCCTGATCTCGTTATGTTCACTGATGGCAGTTCCTCCATCAACAAGGAAGGAACCCGCATTTCCGGTTATGCTGTTGTCAGTCAAGAAGGAACGACTCTCGAGTCTGGAGCCTTCCAGGTCCCCCTTTCCACTCAGCAAACAGAACTTTTTGCCCTCACCCATGCGTGTATTTTAGGAGAGGATCTCCGAGTCAATATCTACACTGACTCCCGTTACGCCTTTGGGGTTGTCCACGACTTCGGCCAGCTCTGGAAAAACCGAGGATTCCTAACTTCAACCGATACGCCAATCTCGAACCAAGTGCTTGTGTGTGACCTATTACTTGCTCTTCTGCTCCCTCGATAAATCGCTGTTATTAAATGTTCCGCTCATACTGCCGGTTCCTCTCCAATCGATATCGGAAACCGCCGTGCTGACGAGGCGGCTAAGTGTGCTGCAAGGAGTCAGCAGATTGTTGTGCCCCGAATGATGAGGCAGACGTCCAGCTCTAAACCGAGCTTGTCGGCCCCTGAAAAGCCAATGCCAACCATCAAAGAGGTACTTCGCCTACAGGAGGACGCTCCTGCTGTACAAAAACAACTTTGGAACGATCTTGATTGTAAATATGATACTGCCTCCGGGTTGTGGATCACACCCGCTGGTCAAACTTGTATGTCCGATGAATTGGCCCTTTGGGTAATTGAATGTGTTCATTATGCCACGCATTGTGGAGCAAAAGCCACTAGTGACCTGCTCCTCCAGACATGGTGGCATCCTAGCCTCCAAATGTTTGCGCAGAATATTATTTCTCATTGCCTTACCTGCCAACGCCATAATCCTGGAAGGGGGGGTACCATGTTTATTAGGTAAAACACCCTTGCCAGCCGGACCCTTCGAGACTTTGCAGATGGACTATATAGAATTGCCACGCTGTCAGTGTTATAAATATGTGTTGGTTATTGTTGATGTTTTTAGTAAATGGATTGAAGCTTATCCTACTACGGATAATAGAGCCTGTACTGTTGTTAAGATATTGCTGAAGGAAATTATCCCTCGCTTCGGGGTTCCCGGGCGTCTTAGCTCAGATATCGGATCCCATTTCATTGCAGCTGTAAACAAGGAATTGTGCCAACAGTTAGGGATACATCAACAACTCTATTGTGCCTATCGCCCTCAGGCGGCGGGTCTGGTCGAGCAAACCAACCAGACTCTTAAAACCAAGTTAGCTAAACTGACCTCTCAAACAGGGTCGACTTGGTTAAAATTGTTACCTGTAGCTCTTTTTCAGATTCGCTCCACCCCCGCAGGGACGACGCGTCTCACCCCAACCGAGATCGTGTACGGCAGACCTCTTCGCACCCCTTGGGACCACCATTCTCCAGTTGCCGTTTACTTTCATCACATGACTGAGGAGATGACTACCTATGTGTTAGCCCTAACTAAGGCATTGTGAGCCTCTCATTCACAGGTTCGCGCCGCTTATGACGACCGTCCCTCCTCTCACGGATCATCCCCTATCGAGCCCGGACCCTTCGTCCTCATCAAAAATTGGACGCGACGTCATCTCCAGCCCCGATGGGATGGTCCATTTCAGGTCTTACTCACCACCCCCACCGCTGTAAAGGTGGAAGGTAGAGACGCGTGGGTGCACATGCATCATTGCAAATCGATTACCGGCGGTAATCAAAAGGGGGGAGTGGAGATAGACGTGGAATAATAATACGTTCGTTCCCGTCGTTCCGTAACCGTTTTAGCCGTAATTTTAAGCCATAATTTTAATTAATCTAATTATTATATGATTGCTTGTCCTGCTTTTAGGTATTTAGGCATAACATGAGGCCTTGGTAGCCACGATAGTAACATGACGGTTTGTAAGCCCTTTTGTCTTTCAGGATTGAAAGAATGCACAGAACCCTGCTGCTAGGAGTCGTGATCCTGCTGATAACAGTAACAAAAACAGGGGGATAACTACTCAGCTGCCCAACCGACGGCTCACGAGAGCAAATTCTCCACCTCTGTATGGGAGATATCGTACAATGTGGAACCAGGACACCAGACGATCTCGAATCATGGACCATGACTAAAATAAAATCCCGTACGGGTATACTCTCACAGGTTGATCAACAGGTGACTCTACAGGGCAAAGACCGATGGAATTTGCCATGCCGGTTCAGGGAATGTGAGATGGACTTTGTTTGCCCTGATCAACCTGAAGATGACTTAGTTGATTCAAAGGACCAATCCCTGGAATCAGTAACAGGGCAAAGGAGGAAAAGGAACGTGCAAGGGCAACTGGGGAACGATCATAATATATTCCTGAGGACTCATAAGATCTTATTCGCGCCAGAGTCAGTTGTATGCTACCCTGTTATGTCGGTCACTGAATTGTTTACCCCAACCCCGGTTATGGATCCCAGTCTTTACATACGAGGAAACAATGATACCCCGCCCGCCGAAAACATTACCTTCACATATTCCGATTGCTGAGGCACCCCGGCCACCTGCCTAAACACCACAGGGTCTGGGAAGGATGGGTACCCACAGTGTTGGAATGGTACAGGATTCGGGTGCGCAAAAGTGGACGTGCCCGTTAACCAGACCTGTCTCACAAAGCAGTCCAATTATTCCTGTCTTCACGACTCAAACACGGGCATCACCTCTTGCCAGAGTGTGGATACCTGTGTAGAAGTAAGACAAGGGACCCAAATGACCTGCAGTGCCCTATACCACAGCCAAACTTTTGCTTTACGCCACTACGACCTGTCACGATCGGGCAAGCGCATATCACCCATCCCACATCTAACCGAAGTATTACGAAAGTTGAGGCTCAGAGTGGGTCAATCCGTAAAGCTCTACCACCAACTGCAAACTAAAATCAAAGTACTGGAAGAAGATATCGATGTAGACTTACAAAGTCAGAGTTGGTGGAGAAAGGTCTGGGATTGGGGAATAAATGTGAACATCCATCCTTGGATTCGTATAATTTCACACATACTGGTCGGGACAAAATTGATCTTAGCAATAACATGGGGCATAATTTGATCTAAGCAACCGGGACTCTTGAAACCGCGTGACTGGCCAGCATGTTGAGGCAGGGAGTGCACAAAATTGAGAGTAAACATTTATGAATGAGAATTTATCATGGAATGATAACAGGAGGGAATGTGAATGTAGGTGGAAGAATCATGAAAGGGTTAATAAAATGGTTCTACGAATCAACAAGAAAATAAGAAAAAACAGAATTGGTTTCCCGTGAGAAAGTAGTGGACAAAGTCATCACTGATGAACAAGGGTTTATGGCCATGACTTGAAAAGGAACACATTTGCTTCGTGTGATTAAGCTGGGCTATTCCGCTCGTAAAAGCATAAAGTGTTTTAAAGATAAACAGGCTGTCAATTCATGAAGCGCTAGTAACACACTGATTGATGAAGCAGGCCATACATCCTTCGGTTTGTAAGAATAAAAGGGATGCGTCTGTGAGGATAGGCAGACCTTTTGTCTGCCTGCCCCGAAATCTGTAGACTCTGTGCTGGCAGTTTGGTAACAGGTCCGAAGCTGCTTCAATAAAGATGTAAAGATTGAAGGTATCTGAATCGATTATTGTCGAATGCAGCTGACCACCCGAACTAGGACTTAACACAGGTACAGCACAGGGTTAGATACAGAGTAAAGCTCCCTCTACACTGTCCCATCAAACACTCCCAGGGCAAGTACAGCACGGGTTAGATACAGAGTAACACTCCCTCTACAATGTCCCATCAAATACTCCCAGGGCAGGGACAGCATGGGGTTTGATACTGAGTACAGTTGAAAAGGGTTTTGAGGAGGGTTTTGAAAGCAGGGTGGGAGGTGACAAGGCAGAAGGAACTGGGTAGTGACTTCCGAGTGTGATGGTTAAACAAACAGCCAGCCACCAGTGATGGAACGGGGGAGCAGGGTGGCAAGACTGGAGGAACTCACTTGTGTTGGCTGGGGGGGGTTTGAATGGGAGGATAAGAACTTTGACATGAACTCACTGGGGCAGAGGAAGCCAGAGGAGCTTGGCAAAGACAGGAGTGGTGGGAGTGCAGGCCACAGAGCGGGAGGGCGCATAGCTGTAGCATTCTGAAACAACGCTGACTTGCATAGAGTCTAGCGAGGTAGGTCAGTGAAGAGTATTAGAGAAAGGAAGCCTTGAGGTGATAACGAACATGGAGATTAGGGCTTTGGTAGGGGAGAGGCAGAAGTAAGCAACATTAGAAAGCAGATGATAATGAAGCAAAAATCAATGTGGGATCAAACACAGTCAGCTCAGCTAGGTACAGCACCCTCCCCAGGATGCTCATGCATGAACAGGAAAACTCAATATTTTAAAATCACGGTTGCTGAACATTAGGTTTACTCAGAAGTATATTGCACTAAATAGTCAAATGACTTTACAGCTTAAATAAAGTGCCACATTTAAAAAGTCTCTTTCACAATCTGCGATGCAAATTTCAATATGATCTAAAATCCAGTAATTTTACAGTGTACATATCCTGGGCACAGACAATTTCAGCAAATCCTGGGGACACCCTCAAAGCCTCCCTGGTAAAGTGCAACATCACCACTGACACCTGGGAGACCCTGGCCGCAGACCGCCCGAGGTGGAGAAAGTCCATCCGGGAGGGCGTTGAGCTCTTTGAGGCTCGACGCAAGGAGCCATGCGCAGGCAGCGGAAGGAGCGCGCGGCAAACCGACCCTACCTACCCCTTCCCCCGACGAGTGTCTGTCCCACCTGTAACAGGGTCTGTGGCTCTCGTATCGGACTGTTCAGCCACCAATTGGGAGTGGAAGCAAGTCCTGCTCGATTCTGAGGGACTGCCTATGATGATGATGACAGCCAATTTTCTAAAATGTAAATAGTGAGCATTAAAATTCCAATAATGCCAGTCAGAGAAGGGAGGGGTGGAATCAATGGGGGTTCCCACCCACACCTGATCACGCTTCACCTGACCCCAACTGGGAAGTACATCAAATGAGGATAGGACCAGCACTGGTTGAGGTGCCTCCCCCTGCAGTTGAATAGCCTGCTGATGACATTCACTGTTCAGGCTCACCAGGAAAAAACAGCGGGGGAGCGACTCGGAGGCTGACAGCAGCCTCGGAACTGGACCCCTGCCTTCAGGAGCAGAGAAACATCCAAAACAAAATAAATTACAGACGGCAAGTCAGTGAGATACAGACAACAAACCAGTGCCTGGCCTGTACAGATATCAAACTGAGCTCAAGAATCAATTTCTGTCCCCAGTCACCCTTCCACCACCCCACGTCCCTCCCCCATTGTACACTCTGTGGTTAGTACTACAAGGTTAGTTTTTTTACATGATGTAATCTAAAATAGAATTGCAGTGGTATACTGCAGTGTTGTGGTTGCAGGTGCTGAGGTATCCTGAGCCCACATGAATAGAGGAGAAGTGGTAACAAATTGTACTGTTTCACCAACATCGCTCGCTGCTGATTGCCCCGAGACAGCGAGCGAGCCAGAGATGTTAATTCCGCTCGGTTGCAGAAAGGAGTGGATTGAAAGCTCCCACTGGCGCACATCCTCAAATGAAAACTTGCCTGCCTGCTTCCTGAATAGCTCAATGGACAAGTTAATCATCCGGTATGGTGCTGAGTGACACTGTTTGCACAGTGCAATTAACTTCAGCCCCTCTGAGGAAGGACATTAGCTTGGATAATGTGGAATCGGTATGGGTGGAGCTACGGAATACCAAAGGGCAGAAAACGCTAGTGGGAGTTGTGTACAGACCTCCAAACAGTAGTAGTGATGTTGGGGAGGACATCAAACAGGAAATTAGGGGTACATGCAATAAAGGTGCAGCAGTTATCATGGGTGACCTTAATATGCATACAGATTGGGCGAACCAAACTGGAAACAATACGGTGGAGGAGGATTTCCTGGAGTGCATAAGGGATGGTTTTCTAGACCAATATGTCAAGGAACCAACTAGGGGGGAGGCCATCTTAGAGTGGGTGTTGTGTAATGAGAGAGGATTAATTAGCAATCTCGTTGTGCGAGGCCCCTTGGGGAAGAGTGACCATATATAGTGGAATTCTACATTAGGATGGAGAATGAAACCGTTAATTAAGAGACCATGGTCCAGAACTTAAAGAAGGGTAACTTTGAAGGTTTGAGGTGTGAATTGGCTAGGAGAGATTGGCGAATGATACTTAAGGGGTTGACTGTGGATGGGCAATGGCAGACATTTAGAGACCGCATGGATGAACTAAAACAATTGTACATCCCTGTCTGGCGTAAAAATAAAAAAGGGAAAATAAAAAAGGGAAGGTGGCTCAACTGTGGCTATCAAGGGAAATCAGGGATAGTATTAAAGCCAAGGAAGTGGCATACAAATTAGCCAGAAATAGCAGCGAACCCAGGGACTGGGAGAAATTTAGAACTCAGCAGAGGAGGACAAAGGGTTTGATTAGGGCAGGGAAAATAGAGTACGAGAGGAAGCTTTCAGGGAACATTAAAACGGACTGCAAAAGCTTCTATAGATATGTAAAGAGAAAAAGTTTAGTAAAGACAAACGTCGGTCCCCTGCGGTCAGAATCAGGTGAAGTCATAACTGGGAACAAAGAAATGGCAGACCAATTGAATAAGTACTTTGGTTCGGTATTCACTATCAAGGACACAAACAACCTTCCGGATATAAAAGGTGTCAGAGGGTCTAGTAAGAAGGAGGAACTGAAGGAAATCCTTATTAGTCGGGAAATTGTGTTGGGGAAATTGATGGGACTGAAGGCCGATAAACCCCCAGAGCCTGATGGTTTGCATCCCAGAGTACTTAAGGAGATGGCCTTGGAAATAGCAGATGCATTGACAGTCATTTTCCAAACATTCCATTGACTCTGGATCAGTTCCTATGGAGTGGAGGGTAGCCAATGTAACCCCACTTTTTTAAAAAGGAGGGAGAGAGAAAACAGGGAATTATAGACCGGTCAGCCTGACATCGGTAGTGGGTAAAATGATGGAATCAATTATTAAGGATGTCATAGCAGCGCATTTGGAAAGAGGAGACATGATAGGTCCAAGTCAGCATGGATTTGTGAAAGGGAGATCATGCTTGACAAATCTTCTGGAATTTTTGAGGATGTTTCCAGTAGAGTGGACAAGGGAGAACCAGTTGATGTGGTGTATTTGGACTTTCAGAAGGCTTTCGACAAGGTCCCACACAAGAGATTAATGTGCAAAGTTAAAGCACATGGGATTGGGGGTAGTGTGCTGACATGGATTGAGAACTGGTTGTCAGACAGGAAGCAAAGAATAGTCGTAAATGGGGACTTTCCAGAATGGCAGGCACTGGAGTTCAGAAAAATGAGAGGTGATCTCATAGAAACGTTTAAAATTCTGACGGGTTTAGACAGGTTAGACGCAGGAAGAACGTTCCCAATGTTGGGGAAGTCCAGAACCAGGGGTCACAGTCTAAGGATAAGGGGTAAGCCATTTAGGACCGAGATGAGGAGAAACTTCTTCACCCAGAGAGTGGTGAACCTGTGGAATTCTCTACCACAGAAAGTTGTTGAGGCCAATTCATTAAATATATTCGAAAAGGAGTTAGATGTAGTCCTTACTACTAGGGGGATCAAGGGGTATGGCGAGAAAGCAGGAATGGGGTACTGAAGTTGCATGTTCAGCCATGAACTCATTGAATGGCGGTGCAGGCTCGAAGGGCCGAATAGCCTACCCCTGCAGCTATTTTCTATGTTTCTATGTTTCTCTGCTATAGGAGCGGAAAGCAATAAGCACTTTCTCCTGATTCCTGTGCACTGCTCAAAGTTCAACATGTGGCCAAGTGCCACCTGGAACTACAAAGTAGTTCGGTAACTATTTATTAGCCCCATTAAAATTGTAGTGTGTTTTCATTTCAAATAATCCATTTGTTTGGGTAAGCTCGACATGTTTTAACAACAAACAAATGTAGTCATTTTAAAAGTTACTTGGCAGGAGAGCATGTCAACAATCATCTACCCGGACGATTGCGACAAATCGTTTGTCGCCCTCAATTTCTTAAAAATTTGGATATATTTTAAAATGCAAAGTTATGGTGGTCGGTGTAATGTGTGACCTGTGAGGATACTCACGGGTTTGTAGAGCTGTCACCCCTCCAAGCCTTTCAGTTCTGCGCGGAGGGGTTTCCTGTTCGGGCTGCTCCTGCACACTCTCCACTTTGCCATCCTCGTCAGCCGTCCGGACACGCCATGGCGCACCACCTTGCCATCCGGAGGAAGCGGGGGTCCTCAATGGAGTGCACTCTACGCGGGAGTCCTCCCACTATTTATTGGGGACTTGGCCTGGAGGATGGTGCGCGGGGCAGTCCCGTGCAATTGGTTTTTAAGTCGGTTCACGGGCTTCCGGGCCGCCTGTAATTTCTGTGGTCTAGAGGAGTCCATGTTCCATATGTATATTGAGTGTGTGAGGTTGCAGCCCCTCTTCCAATATTTTAAGGGGCTGCTCCTCAAATTCTGGCTGCACTTCAGTCCCACACTCCTGATCTTTGGGCGCCCTGTGCGGAGGGGAAGGGCAGGTCCGAGAGCCTCCTCGTAGGACTGCTCCTGGGCACGGCCAAGGGGGCTATCAGCCGGTCCAGGCAGCGGGCTGTCGAGGGGGTTGTTCAGCCTGACTGCCTGCCTCTCTTCCGCGGTTACATCCGAGCCAGGGTGTCCTTGGCGATGGAGCACGCGGTGTCCATCGGTACGCTCGCGGCCTTCCGCGAGAGGTGGGCGCCGGAGGGACTGGAGTGCATCATCACCCCCGGCAACCAAATTTTAATTTTATCCTTAATGTTTAAAGTTTCATTTGTGTATGTTTGCCGGTTTTAGTGCCCCCCCCCCCTCCTTTTAGCCAGGGGGCACTTGTATAATTTGTTTTTGGTGCCTTCAATAAAAAACAAGGGGGCACTTGAAAAGTTTTTGGAGTGCGACCCCTCCCCCCATTAATCAGGGGGCACTTGTTTAATGTTCACAACTAAAATAGTTGTAGAGCTGTCACCCTCCACGCCTTTCAGTTCTGCGCGGAGGGGATTCCTGTACGGGCTGCTCTTGCACACTCTCCACTTTGCCATCCTCGTCTGCCGTCCGGACACGCCATAGAAACATAGAAACATAGAAAATAGGTGCAGGAGCAGGCCATTCAGCCCTTCTAGCCTGCACCGCCATTCAACGAGTTCATGGCTGAACATGAAACTTCAGTACCCACTTCCTGCTTTCACGCCATACCCCTTGATCCCCCGAGTAGTAAGGACTTCATCTAACTCCCTTTTGAATATATTTAGTGAATTGGCCTCAACTACTTCCTGTGGTAGAGAATTCCACAGGTTCACCACTCTCTGGGTGAAGAAGTTTCTCCTTATCTCGGTCCTAAATGGCTTACCCCTTATCCTTAGACTGTGACCCCTGGTTCTGGACTTCCCCAACATTGGGAACATTCTTCCTGCATCCAACCTGTCCAAACCCGTCAGAATTTTAAATGTTTCTATGAGGTCCCCTCTCACTCTTCTGAACTCCAGTGAATACAAGCCCAGTTGATTCAGTCTTTCTTGATAGGTCAGTCCCACCATCCCGGGAATCAGTCTGGTGAATCTTCGCTGCACTCCCTCAACAGCAAGTATGTCCTTCCTCAAGTTAGGAGACCAAAACTGTACACAATACTCCAGGTGTGGCCTCACCAAGGCCCTGTACAACTGTAGCAACACCTCCCTGCCCCTGTACTCAAATCCCCTCGCTATGAAGGCCAACATGCCATTTGCTTTCTTAACCGCCTGCTGTACCTGCATGCCAACCTTCAATGACTGATGTACCATGACACCCAGGTCTCGTTGCACCTTCCCTTTTCCTAATCTGTCACCATTCAGATAATAGTCTGTCTCTCTGTTTTTACCACCAAAGTGGATAACCTCACATTTATCCACATTATACTTCATCTGCCACGCATTTGCCCACTCACCTAATCTATCCAAGTCACTCTGCAGCCTCATAGCATCCTCCTCGCAGCTCACACTGCCACCCAACTTAGTGTCATCCGCAAATTTGGAGATACTACATTTAATCCCCTCGTCTAAATCATTAATGTACAGTGTAAACAGCTGGGGCCCCAGCACAGAACCCTGTGGTACCCCACTAGTCACTGCCTGCCATTCCGAAAAGTACCCATTTACTCCTACTCTTTGCTTCCTGTCTGACAACCAGTTCTCAATCCACGTCAGCACACTACCCCCAATCCCATGTGCTTTAACTTTGCACATTAATCTCCTGTGTGGGACCTTGTCGAAAGCCTTCTGAAAGTCCAAATATACCACATCAACTGGTACTCCTTTGTCCACTTTATTGGAAACATCCTCAAAAAATTCCAGAAGATTTGTCAAGCATGATCTCCCTTTTACAAATCCATGCTGACTTGGACCTATCATGTCACCATTTTCCAAATGCGCTGCTATGACATCCTTAATAATTGATTCCATCATTTTACCCACTACTGAGGTCAGGCTGACCGGTCTATAATTCCCTGCTTTCTCTCTCCCTCCTTTTTTAAAAAGTGGGGTTACATTGGCTACCCTCCACTCGATAGGAACTGATCCAGAGTCAATGGAATGTTGGAAAATGACTGTCAATGCATCCGCTATTTCCAAGGCCACCTCCTTAAGTACTCTGGGATGCAGTCCATCAGGCCCTGGGGATTTATCGGCCTTCAATCCCATCAATTTCCCCAACACAATTTCCCGACTAATAAAGATTTCCCTCAGTTCCTCCTCCTTAATAGACCCTCTGACCACTTTTATATCCGGAAGGTTGTTTGTGTCCTCCTTAGTGAATACTGAACCAAAGTACTTGTTCAATTGGTCTGCCATTTCTTTGTTCCCCGTTATGACTTCCCCTGATTCTGACATGGCGCACCATCTTGCCATCCAGAGGAGGCGGGGGTCCCCAATTGAGTGCACTCTACGCGGGAGTCCTCTCCTTATTTATTGGGGACTAGGCCTGGAGGGTGTTGCACGGAGCAGTCCCGTACAATCGGTTCTTAAGTCGGTTCACAGACTCCCAGGCCACCTGTAATTTCTGCGGTCTGGAAGAGTCTGCGTTTATATGGAGTGTGTCCGGTTGCAGCCCCTGTTCCATTATTTGAAGGGGCTGCTCCTCAAATTCTGGTTGCACCTCAGTCCCACACTCCTGATCTTTGGGCACCCTGTGCGGAGGGGAGCGGGTAGGTCCGAGGGCCTCCGTGTAGGACTGCTCCTGGGCACGGCCAAGGGGGCCATCAGTCGGTCCAGGCAGCAGGCTGTCGACGGGGTCATTCAGTCCGACTGCCTGCCTCTCTTCCGCGGTTACATCTGGGCCAGGGTATCCCTGGAGATGGAGCACGCGGTGTCCATCGGTACGCTCGTGGCCTTCCGCGAGAGATGGGCGCCGGAGGGACTGGAGTGCATCATCACCCCCGGCAACCAAATTTTTATTTGATCTAAGTTTCCATTAAAGTTTTATTTGGAAATTTGTGGGTTCTAGTGCCAAGGGGGCCGGGCTACTTAAAAATAATTGTAGAGCTGTTGCATTGAGTGGCTTAGCCAGTCATGTGATGTTCACAAGACTCAATAAAACCCCAGTCAGTTGGGCCTAGGTCATCCACAATGAGGCAGGTGGTTGTGAGTCTAGTAGATGAACTGGTATTGTGTAGTGTGATTGTTAATAAACCAACTAGTTCTTAATAGCAATGTGTTGCTATGAATTCTTAAGCAAAGAACCCATGAAGCAAATACATTACCATCGGCCATCAAAACATGTTACAAATTGCAGGCACATCTGTGTGTGGTGTCAGACAGCAGCGAGTTACTTTCCCCAGCTGCAGACTAAAAATAAAACCCTTCAGCTTGGAGTCTATTTACCAGCCAGCTCCTACCCAGAACCGTGTGATACATTAGCCAGGGAGACAGACAGAGAGGCAGAGGGGCCTTTCTAACGCCACTCACTGGGGGGAAACCCACGGGATCAGGTGCAATGTGGGTTTTACTCCCATCCAATATTGCTCTCCACTGACTTCAATGGAGAGTAAATCAAGCGGGGAATAAAACCAGCGTTGAACCCGATCCCGGCACTTTTCCGACGGGCGGGTTATGGTAAAATTCAACCCAGAGTCTCGACTCCTCTTTCTCTCCTCTAGTGCGGTTACCAATGCACTCCGTTCTCTGGAAGACAGACTGTAAAAGTTATCCGAGAACGCTCCTGTGAAGGGTCTTGGGATCTTTTACTGCATTTAATGCGCTATATAAATGTGGTTTGTTATTGCCACCCGATATTACATACCAGGAGGCCGAAATTGCCCCTTTCTATAAGGCCCGTGGCCGCCAGAAAGCGGTGGGCGCGGGTCGGTACGGAATGGCCGCCATTTTGAATATTGCCCTCCTTCAGTTTTGGAGCAGTGTAGGGGACCACTCCGCTCATTTTCCCGCCGCGTCATGCACGCGCTGAACACTTACTGACTGGCGGGGCAAATTGCCCCTTTCGAAAACTGTCGCTGGTCGGTGCCACTGACAGCTTTTGCTGCCAGTACCCTTTGTGGCTGGGCGGCATGGCTGCCCTTAAAGGGCAGGTGGCACGGCGGGCGACTCCATTTTATTTTTTGTCGGCCGAGAGCCAGGTCGGGCTGACAATTATACCTGAGGGTTCGGCCGGGCCGCCAACAGGCAGCTTGCCACCCCCTCTTGGGTGGCAGGCTGCTGGCCCGACCGAAGCCCTCCTGGTGGCCCAGTGTTTGCCACTAAAATGGCTGCAGAGTTCGCAGCGGCCCTTCCCTTTAACTGACGGGAGGGATGTTGTGATGCGCCAGCGCGATGATATCATCACCGCGGCGCTGATGACTTGGACCGTCGGCCACTCTGACCAGACCTGACACACCCTCACCCCACTACTGTCCCGCTCGAAAAAAACAAATTTCTTGGGATTGTCTGACCCGCCATGCATTGGGGCGGACAGAAACCCTCCCAGAGCCATAGGTACGACTCATTTCGGGTGATGGGAAATTTCCAAATTGTATTTTGTGCTTCTCTCATCTGATTGGTGGAAAACAAGAGACGGCAACAGGAATTTCTGCCTTTGGCTGGTGGATATACGATCTTTCAGAATCTAGGAGAGGGAATTCCCCAGAATTGTGCAAACATTTACAAATTCCTGGCGAGTATACCAGGAAACTCCTCCGCCCCCCCACCACCACACACACACTCTCTTGAAACCACTAAGTGAAAAGACAAGTAACATTCTAAAATGAACTACTAAATGAATCATTTTAAAAATGTTTTTTTTTAAAACTTATAACTTCAGTTATTTTCTTTTTAAAACTATTAAGCAACAGATTTCTTAAATCGGTGAAGAAACTCGAGGGTTTAAGTTCCTGTCTACTAGCAAACCTATCATTTATCAGACAATAACGTCATTGTATCATTAGGCGTTCACAATGACTTATATGGCTGTTAGACTGACCCTGATCTTGGTGTTGAGTTAACATGTTGCAGTGTTTAATGAGACTTTGCTTTTATGCTGTTCGTGGATTTTGATATTAAGTGCCTTAAATGTGGTGGTACCTTGGTTTAGATGTGACCTGTGGCACACAATTAAAGCTGCTTTTATAAAAGAAAAGATTTGGATTTATAGTCGCCCTTTACACAACCACAGGACATTCCAAAGCAATTTACAGTCAATTAGATACGTTGCCATGCAGTCACTGTTGTAATGTAGGAAATGCTGCAGCAATTTGCGCACAGCAAGCTCCCACAAACAGCATAGTGATAATGAGCAGATAATCTGTTTTAATGATGTTGATTGAGGGATAAATATCAGCCAGGGCACCAGAACAAAGATAGACTTACATTTATATAGCACCTTTCACAACCATCAGATGTCCCAAAGTGCTTTACAGCCAATGAAGTACTTTTGGAGTGTGGTCACTGTTGTAATGTGGGAAACCAGGGATAACTCCCCTGCTTGTCTGTGAAATAGTGCCATGGGATTTTTTACATCCACCTGAGAGAGCAGATAGGGCCGCAGTTTAACATCTCACTTGAAGACAGTGCAGCACTTGCTCAGTGTCAGCCAACATTTTGTGCTCAAGCACCTGGAGTGGGACTTGAACCCACAACCTTCTGACCCAAAGGCAAGAGAGTTATGACTGAGCCACAGCTGACACCGTTTATATATGTGACTTGCAGGTCACCATCACACATAATTCAAGCTGTTTTTATGTTGCACAAGATCTGTGACAGAGGCAACGTTCCTGACACCAGGGCTCTCGAGTAATCAGTGGTTAAACCAAAGTAAACGTGCTGGATTTGGGAAGCTGAGCCACCACAAGACTCGATACATACCGGGTCTTCTCAGCCAGCATGGCACTTAACCCAATATCAAAGCACTGTGGGTGACCCACAAAGATTGGAGACCCCAGCTCCACATTGCCCCATCAAACACGCCCAGGTCAGGTCCACAAGATCATCATAGGCAGACCCTCGAGTCGAGGATGACTTGCTTCCACGCCAAAATATTCACAGGTATTTCAATGAAGGACCTCATATTCCAAGTATTGAACTTCATCCTGAAGGGTGGAAGATGCCTGTGCGTGGATTTTTTTAAAGTAGTGTGGCTGTTGCACACCAGCCATCACACGGGCTTGACAGAGCTAGGTCTTGGTCCAGTGGCAAGGGTTATCCAGGACCACTGGAGACCTGGTCTGCTGCACGGACCTAGTGCGCACACATATCGCAGTGTGGGCTGGCCCGTGCTGCCCTTGGGCCCTCATCCCAACGGGTATATGGCCGTAAATAAACAGCAACATCTCCGAAGCAGTCCAGAAAGCCAATACCCTGGCTTTATGTTGTCAGTTATCAACTGCTTAAGTGGCTCCTACGTAAGAGTGAAAGCCTTAAGTCACAGGTGTTAATTGGGTAGTAACAGAAAATGGTGGAAATACTCAGCAGGTCAGGCAGCATCTGAGTCGAGAGAAACAGAGTTAACGTTTCAGGTCGACGATCTTTCGGAGATCATTGACCTGAAACGTTAACTCTGTTTCTCGCTACACAGATGCAGTCTGACCTGCTGAGTGCTGCCACCATTTTCTGCTTGACTTCATATTTGCAGAAGTCGCAGTTTTTTGCTTGTGGTGTTGATTGGGATGTCTGACGCAATCTTGTAGATAATGCAGAATCAAGGCAGCAAGGCAGACTTCACACTCCTGCCGGTGGTACAGCTCAGAGTATCCTCGATCAAGCTAGCCCCAAAACCATGGTTATTCATTCCCACAGCCTGTGTCAATACCACAACCCTCTCTCCTTTTGTTCCCTACTGGTGATCTATATAGCTGGGAGCTGGAGTATAAACAGATCTTTGAAAAGCCAGCCCTTGATGTCTGCATAATTTAATAAATCAAATCGGAGCATCAGTCACATACCTCCTACACTTCCATGGGTGAGTGCTGATAAAACTTGCCCCTCCTGCCGCTTTTATCTGATCCAGTTAGGCAAATTGCATCGCTGCTGCAATACCATTACCCAGTTAGTATTTTATGAAGTCATTCGTAATCTCAATAGAGTGAAAGAAAGTATCATACAAGCATAAATAAAAGACACACAGGCTACCTTTTGTGCAGAAAGCCTGCTGAATTAGGTTGAGACATTATAATCCTCAATACAAATCCTGCGGTGTTTGTGAAGTACTGGATTACCATGAGATAAAGTCACTGCTTGAGGATTACAGCACACGTTTGAGAGTTAGGCATGTCTTTATTTATTATCCAGCTCTCAAAAGATCCAACAAGTTGCGTATACAGATTAACAGAAGCTATCAGAATCAGGAACTAGCAGAATATTAAAAAAGGTAATAAATTAGTCTTTTATCGACGGTTTTACTCAAGGTGAAAGAGTGCCAAAAATTACACGGTTATTTTCCTTTGCTGTGTAACAGTAACACCCAGAATGCTTTGGGGGCAGTCATGATCAAAGTGCTTGTGCCATTGTCACATGGCCCAGAATTTGCTGTAACCATGCTGAACGCCACCCGCCGGTGAGTTAGACTTTCCTGTACCAGTTTGATCTCCGCGATATTCCGCGTAGCAAGTTGCCGGTAGCGCAAGATGGAAACGGCGCCCTTTACAGGGCATCAGGGAGCTGAGACAACATGGCAATCAATTTTGTGAGAGTTACATTGGTTGCTGGGGAGAGGTACAGTTACAGTGTGCACTGGTTACTGGGGAGAGGAGACAGTGGGCACTGGATACTGGGGAGAAGAGACAGTTACAGTGTGCACTGGATACTGGGGAGAGGAGACAGTTAGTGTGCACTGGTTATTGGGGAGACGGTACAGTTAGTGTGCACTGGATACTGGGGAGAGGAGATAGTTACAGTGTGCACTGGATACTGGGGAGAGGAGACAGTTACAGTGTGCACTGGTTACTGGGGAGAGGAGACAGTTACAGTGTGCACTAGTTACTGGGGAGAGGAGACAGTTACAGTGTGCACTGGTTATTGGGGAGACTGTACAGTTAGTGTGAACTAGTTACTGGGGAGAGGAGACAGTTACAATTACCACTATAGTGCCCGAGCATGTCAAATACAGAAACCAACTTGTGCTAAAACACAGGGTCACATTTCCAGCAATGCACATTACTAAGAGCACTGCTTTTTCTCACTTCCTGCTGATTCCGTTATTTTTGCAGCTTTTATTTATGAGGGACATTCAGCTTACGAAGCATGTCTACCTCGACACCCAACGCCTTCACACAGCTTACCAAGAATACCGAGGGCGGCAGAAATATCAACCTTGCATTAACACCTTCCCCTTAATCTGATATCACTAAAGTCTGAGTGGAAACATTTATAAAGCACCTAGAAAACTTCCGACAGCGCTTCCCAACGGTTTAAGTTTTTTAAAAAATGGACCAAAGAAGCTATTATTAAAGGGTGACCTGAAGCTTGGTCAAAGTGTTTGGTATTAAGGAGGATTAAAGGTGGAGGTGTTTTACGGGGGGATTTCCAAAGCGTGGGGCAAACGAAAGGTGGGGCGGGGGTGAAAGAGAACGCACAACAAGCCAGTCAAAGGCCTAGAGATTGTATGGAGTGGTTGGGCTAGAGGAGGTTATAGGGATAGGGAGAAGGGAGGCCATGGAGGGAAAATGCGAGGGACCAGGAGATTAGGGGCCAATTTTGTTCAGCAAGGACAGGGGTAATGAGCGAGTGGGACTTAGTGTGAGAGCGGATATGGGCAGCTGAGATCCTCCTGCAGCATGTACAAGATACTACACTGATCACTGCATTGAAGTCTAGCCACATATTTAATATTACTTCAGCCATCATTTAAAGCGAACATATTCTTGGAAATTATTCGGAGGGAAAGAAAATTATTTTTCAATTGTTCGGAAATACACAGGGTAAACTAGACTAGTGCAAGGCTTTAATCAACGTGTGTTGTATTTGTTATAGAATCATACAGCACAGAAGGAGGCCAATCAGCCCATTGTGACTATGCCAGCTCTTTGAACGAAAGACTTGCATTTATATAGTGCCTTTCACAACCACCGGACATCTCAAAGCGTTTTACAGCCAATGAAGTACTTAAGAAGTGGAATCACTGTTGTAATGTGGGAAACTATGCAGGAGCTACCCAATTAGTCCCACTCCCCTACTCTTTCTCCACAGCTCTGCAAATTAGTTCTGTTCAATTATTTATCTAATTCCCTTTTGAAAGTTGTTATTGAATCGGTTTCCACATCCTTTCAGGCCGTATACAACAACAATTCGCTGCATTAAATAATCCTCATCTCGCTTCGGGTTCTTTTTCCAATTACCCCAACCCCCATTGAGACACTTATTTTCCAAGGAATATGTAGCCTCCTTATTCTTCCTCCCAAAAATGTATTACCTCACACTTATCTATACTGAAGATCATTGTCATTCATCGTAAATCTACACTGCACCCTCTCGAAGGCCTTCACATCCGTTTTAAAGTGTGGTGCCCAGAATTGGACACAGTACTTCAGCGGAGGCCGAAGCAATGATTATTAACGGTTTAGCATAACTGCCGTGCTTTTGTGCTCCATATATAAGGATCCCGTACACGATATGAACAGCCTTCTCGACTTGTCCTACCATGTTCAAAGATAGATGTATGTACACCCCTGGGTCTCTCTGTTCATGTGGCCCGTTAAAATTGTACCATCATCACCATCATAGGCAGTCCCTCGAGTCGAGGATGACTTGCTTCCACATCAAAATGTTTCAATGAAGGACCTAAAATTCCAGGTCCCAAACTAAATCTTGAAGGGTGGAAGATGCCTGTGCGAGGATTTTTTTAACGTGTGGTGGCCGTTGCACACCAGCCACCACACAGGCTTGACAGAGCTAGGACTTGGTCCAGTGGCAAGGATTAACCAAGACCAGCTCTGCTGCACGGACCTAATGCGCACACATATCGCAGGGCGGGCTGGCCCGTGCTGCCCTTGGGCCCTCGCCTCTTCTGGGCCCCGAACTCGCGCCTCTCCTGGGCCCCGATCACGTCCCTCTACAATCTCTCGCCGCTCCTTCGCCCCGACCTTGCCGCTCCTGCTGTACCTGCCCACGCTCCAATCACCGACCTGGATCTTGGTGACGTCCCTCTTCACTGCCGTCGCCCTCCTGCTCCAGCACCTGCTGCTCCCTGGAGTGGTACGCCACCACACTGCTCCTTCCGCTCCCCGGCCTGCTCCGACGGTGCTCGCAGGCCAGGGGGCCGCTCAGCCTGCTGGGCTAGGCTGCCATGCTGCTCCTTCCATAAACCATTTAGTTTATGTTGCCTCTCCTCATTTTTCTTACCACTTCACATTTTTCTGAATTAAATTGCATCTGCCGCGTGTCTGCTCACTTCACCAGTCTGTCCATGTCCTCCTGAAGTCTGTTACTATCCTTCTCACTATTTACTACATTTCTGAGTTGTGTGTCACCTCTGAAATGACGTCATCATCTTTGTTGAGCAAACTTTGAAATTATGCCCTGTACCCCAAGTCCAGGTCATTAATGGGCCAGATTTTGCTGGAGCGGGCATCTAGTGGCATACACCGTTAATTAAAATTATAATTGCATGCTTAGGTTTTTAAAACATTTTTTTGCATACAAAATGGCTGGAAGTGCAAGCTGATAACATCTCCGTAACCAAGGATGGAGATTAAAGGGTTGAGGAATAAACAGGAAGGAAGGTGAATTCCAGTGGGTGAATTCAATGTCAAATTAGATAAAGAGAGAGAGAGAGAAAAAGATTGGAGTAAGAGAGCAAAAAAAAGACAAAGGAAAAAAATATTAAAAATTTAACATTTTTAAAATCTAAAACAATTCACAACCTGAAGGAACTCCACAATTTTAATCATTCACTTTCACAGTCAAAAGGGTACTTACGCTGATAATGACTAGACTTAACTTTCTGTGGCGTGTTTAATGAGCAGTTAACATGCAAACTTTATGAAAATTACCAGGAGGTTAAGGGTGAGAAGCCATTTTCGCAAAGCTAATGGTGGAGCAGTGTAAATCAGCCAGCAACTTGTGGCAATTCACAGTGTATCTTTTCCTCGCTGCACGTTTCTGGATATTTGCCCGTTAATAACGGCGTGCGTCGTTTAGAAACGGTTATATTTGTAGCAAAAATCTGGCCCAATACTTAGCAAAAAATAAAGAGCAGTGGTCCTTTTCTGCAGCCTTTGACACGGTTGACCACTCCATCCTTCGACAACGCCTCTCCACTGTCATCCAGCTAGGTGGGACTGCACTCGCCTGGTTCTACTCTTGTCTTACTTATCATAGCCAGAGAATCACCTGCAATGGCTTCTCTTCCTGCCCTCGCATCATTACCTCTAGTGTCCCCCAAGGATCTATCCTTGGCCCCTCCTATTTCTCATCTACATGCCCCCTGCCGACATCATCCAAAAACACAGCGTCAGTTTCCATATGTATGCTGACGACACCCAGCTCTACCTCACCACCACTTCTCTCAACCTCTCCACCATCTCTAAATTGTCAGACTGCTTGTCCGATATCCAGTTCTGGATGAGCAGAAATTTTCTCTAATTGAATATTGGGAAGGCCGAAGCCATTGTTTTCGGTCCCCGCCACAAACTCTGTTCCCTATCCACTGACCTATCCATCTCTGCCACTTCTGTCTGAGGCTGAACCAGACTGATCGCAACTTTGTTGTCATATTTGACCCTGAAATGAGCCTTCGACCACATATCTGCAGCATAACTAAGACCACCTATTCCCACCTCTAACATCGTCCGTCTTCGCCCTTTCTCAGCTCATCTGCTGCTGAAACCCACATCCATGCCTTTATTACCTCTAAACTTGACGATTCCAAAAGCACTCCTGACTGGTCTCCCACATTCTACCCTATATAAACTAGAGGTGATCCAAAACTCAGCTGCCCATGTCCTAACTCACACCAAGTCCCGCTCACCCATCACCCCTGTGCTCGCTGACCAACATCGCCTCGATTTCAAAACCCTCTATGGCCTCAACTCACCCTACCCCTGTAATCCCCTCCAGCCCTACAACCACTAATTTCTACATGTGCGGCTCGGTGTTAAATTTTTATCGCATAACACTCCTGTGAAGCGCTTGGGATGTTTCACTACGTTAAAGGCGCTATATAAATGCAAGTTGTTGTTGTTGACTTTAGGGATTAACTAACTTGCGAGCTGCAAAGCATTGCACGTGATCTCTTCTGCCCAAACACTGAAACATGGTGTGTGCACAGATCACTGGTAAAGTGTTCAGAATAAGTAAACATACGGGTCACTGCACAGTGGCTCGGAGAGAGGTGGAACTCTGAGCACGTGCAGAGAAAGCAACTGGTTTATAAGGTGCTATTTATTTTCCACCTTGAATTACCAATGGAAAATCATCAGATCTAATGTTTAAATTTCTTGTTATGACATATGTACGTCAAGTAGTAACTGGAAACCATTCTTGATATCAATGGGCCAAGATTACATCAGCGTGCACTTTATACGATGCCCACAGCTGTAATGCAATCTGTAGAAACTTTCTTTCTAAGATTTATTTTACTTGCAATTTTGAGCAGTTTTCACTTCTGCTTTAAAGACTCTTGGTTATTTTTGTGTGGAAAGTTGGCTTGCCGCTCAGCTCGGCAGTCTCCCTGCTGGCTGAATTTTCCAGTTGCATCTGATGGGTAGACATTATCCATGGAGACATTATGCCATGGAGTCTGCACAGATTTGATGTGGATGCAGGCTCTTAGAGATGTTGACTGATAACATAAGAAAATAAGAAATAGGAGCAGGAGTAGGCCATACAGTTCCTCTAGCCTGTTCCGCCATTCAATACGATTTTGGCTGATCCTATCATGGACTCAGGTCCACTTCCCCGCCAGCTCTCCATAATACTTTATTCCCTTATCGGTTAAGAAACTGTCTATTTCTGTCTTAAATTTATTCAATATCCCGCCTTCCACAGTTCTCTGAGGCAGCGAATTCCACAGATTCACAGCCCTCAGAGAAGAGATTTCTCCTCATCGTTTTAAATGGGTGGCCCCTTATTCTAAGATCATGCCCTCTAGTTCTAGTCTCCCCCATCAGTGGAAACATCCTCTCTGCATCCACCTTGTCAAGCCCCCTCATAATCTTATACGTTGGATAAGATCATCTCTCATTCTTCTGAATTCCAATGAGTAGAGGCCCAACCTACTCAACCTTTCCTCATAAGTCAACCCCCTCATCTGCGGAATCAACCTAGTGAACCTTCTCTGAACTGCCTCCAAAGCAAGTATATTCTTTCGTAAATATGGAAACCAAAACTGCATGCAGTATTCCAGGTGTGGCCTCACCAATACCTTGTGTAGCTGTAGCAAGACTTCTCTGTTTTTATACCCCATCTCCCTTGCAATAAAGGCCAAGATTCCATTGGCCTTCCTGATCACTTGCTGTACCTGCATACTATCCTTTTGTGTTTCATGCACAAGTACCCCCGGGTCCCGCTGTACTGCAGCACTTTGCAATCTTTCTCCATTTAAATGCTAACTTGTTCTTTGATTTTTTTTCTGCCAAATTTTTGCCCACTCACTTAGCCTGTCTATATCCTTTTGCAGATTTTTTGTGTCCTCCTCACACATTGCTTTTCCTCCCATCTTTGTATTGTCAGCAAACTTAACAGTGAAAGTGTTTTAAAGTTGAGTTTCTGCATTGTCCAGTGTTAAAATAAAAAGTTTTTGACAAGCTTTTAGAAAAAAAATGTGGTGGGTGGGTGAATATCCAGGTAAGTACCACATAATAGACATTAGCAAAATTGGAGGTAATTGGATTAAAAGGACAGTGACAGTGCGGATACAACACTGGCTGAAGGACAGAAAGCAGAAAGTCTTGGTATACAGTTGTTTTTCAGACTGAAGGGACGTGTGTAGTGATATCCCCCAGAGGCTGGTAATAGGACAACCACAACTTGTAATTATATAAATGCCCTTAACGTAGTAAAACATCCCAAGGCGCTTCACAGGACTATTATGAGACAAAAAATTTGACACCGAGCCACGCAAGGAGAAATGAGCACAGGCGACCAAAAGCTTGGTCAAAGAGGTAGGTTTTAAGGAGCATCTTGAAGGAGGAAAGAGAGGTGGGGAGGTTTAGGCAGGGAGTTCCAGAGCTTGGGGCCGAAGCAACAGAAGGCACGGCCACCAATGGTTGAGTGACTATAATCAGAGATGCTCAAGAGGGCAGAATTAGAGGAGTGCAGACATCTCGGGGGGTTGTGGGGCTGGAGGAGATTACAGAAATAGGGCGGGGCGAGGTAATGGAGGGATTTGAAAATAAGGGTGAGCGTTTTGAAATCGAGGCATTGCTTAACCGTAAGTCAATATAGGTGAGCAAGCATAGGGGTGATGGGTGAGCGGGACTTGGTGCGAGTTAGGACTCGGGCTGCAGAGTTTAGGATCAGCTCTAGTTTACATAGGGTAGAATGTGGGATGTCCCCATACGGGATTAGAGAAGTGCATTACGTCCTGCCTGGGACAGTGTGCTTTGGGAGTTCTTTACCCTGGGAACAAAATGGAATGAGAGTCAGCAGACGGCTTGGATACTTAAGGAGGAGCGGTGAAAGATCAGCGGCGAGAGATCATGGCGGAGGAATGGTGAAAGATCGCGGCGGAGGTGTGGCAAATGACTGTTCGGGGCCCAGAAGAGGAGGAGGCCCAGGGGCAGCATGGGCCAGCCCACACGGCGCTATGTGTGCGCACTAGGTCCGTGAAGCAGAGCTGGTCTCCAGTCGTCCTGGAAGTCGTTCATAATGGGGGAGGAAGTGGATGACTTTTATTTACAAAAGAAAATAAACCATTTGGACAGGGCGAAAGGAGCAGCACAAGTTAATAAAACTGGTGCATAGTTAATACAGTTGTATGCCACTCCTCTGTGTGCTATTTAAGGGCTGCAGTGATAGCCGCCCTCCTGTATAGCTCAGACGTGGACTATATACAATAGACACCTCAAGTCGCTGGAGAAATACCACCAACGATGTCTCCGCAAGATCCTACAAATACCCTGGGAGGACAGATGCACCAACGTCCTCGACCAGGCTAACATCCCCAGCATTGAAGCACTGACCACACTCGATCAGCTCCGCTGGGCGGGCCACATTGTTCGCATGCCTGACACGAGGCTCCCAACGCAAGTGCTCTACTCGGAACTCCTTCACAGCAAACGAGCCAAAGGTGAACAGAGGACAGAGGACACCCTCAAAGCCTCCCTGATAAAGTGCAACATCCCCACCAACACCTGGGAGTCCCTGGCCAAAGACCACCCTAAGTGGAGGAAGTGCATCTGAGAGGGCGCTGAGCACCTCGAGTCTCGTCACCGAGAGCATGCAGAAATCAAGCGCAGGCAGCGGAAAGAACGTGCGGCACACCAGTCCCACCCTCCCCTTCCCTCAATGACTATCTGTCCCACCTGTGACAGAGACTGTGGTTCTCGTATTGGACTGTTCAGCCACCTAAGGACTCATGTTAAGAGTGGAAGCAAGTCTTCCTTGATTCCGAGGGTCTGCCTATGATAATGACACTTCAAAAGTACTTCATTGGCTGTAAAGGGCTTTGAGACGTCCAGAGGTTGCGAAAAGCGAAATGTAAGTTCTTTCCCCTTCTTTCTAAAAAGGATGGTCAGAAATGAGAGGCCACATCATCACCCAGTGAAGGGCGAGCAGGGAGATAAGCCTCACCAGACCCCTCACAAAAGGCAGTGTCAGGCTCGAGACCCATCACTGGCGGGGAGCAGAATTGTTAGCAAGCTGCCCGTTTTGCTGATACAGATGGAAAAGTGTGACACACAGCTCGTTGTATTTAAAATGTATCACAAATACAAATTAAATAATTTAAAAAAATCAAATCTAGGGACTGGTTGTACCTGATACAACAAAAGAGTTAAGTGAACAACGGGATTATAAAACACTGCTCAACAAGATTGAAACCTTATCGTGCATTGAAACTAGTTCTGAGACGCCACCACTGTTTATCAAGATACTGATTACATCAGGATTGTCAGAAAGATAAACGTGATACTTCTAAATGACAAAACAAACCAATTTCAACACAGTTTATCTGCAGTTGCCTGTTCTGTTTATGCAAAGTTTATTTTGGAGATGGGTGGGGCTAGGAAGAGGCCAAGATTGCTCATAGAAAATAGGTGCAGGAGTAGGCCATTCGACCCTTCGAGCCTGTACCACCATTCAATATGATCATGGCTGATCATGCAACATCAGTATCCCATTCCTGCTTTCTCTCCATACCCCTTGATCCCTTTAGCCGTAAGGGCCACATCTAACTCCCTTTTGAATATATCTAACGAACTGGCCTCAACAACTTTCTGTGGTAGAGAATTCCACAGGTTCACAATTCTCTGAGTGAAGAAGTTTCTCCTCATCTCGGTCCTAAATAGCATACCCCTTATTCTTAGACTGTGACCCCTGGTTCTGGACTTCCGCAACATCGGAAACATTCTTCCTGCATCTAACCTGTCCAATCCGGTCAGAATTTTATATGTTTCTATGAGATCCCCTCTCATTCTTCTAAATTCCAGTGAATATAAGCCTAGTCGATCCAGTCTTTCTTCATATGTCAGTCCTGCCATCCCGGGAATCAATCTGGTGAACCTTCGCTGCTCTCCCTCAATAGCAAGAATGTCCTTCCTCAGATTAGGAGACCAAAACTGTACACAATATTCAAGGTGTGGCCTCACCAAGGCCCTGTACAACTGCAGTAAGACCTCCCTGCTCCTATACTCAAATCCTCTCGCTATGAAGGCCAACATGCCATTTGCCTTCTTCACCACCAACTGTGCCTGCATGCCAACTTTCAATGACTGATGTACCATGAGACCCAGGTCTCGTTGCACCTCCCCTTTTCCTAATCTGTCACCATTCAGATAATATTCTGTCTCACTGTTTTTGCCACCAAAGTGGATAACCTCACATTTATCCATATTATATAGCATTTGTCATGCATTTGCCCACTCACCTAACCTGTCCAAGTCACCCTGCAGTCTCTTAGCATCCTCCTCACAGCTCACACTGCCACCCAGCTTAGTGTCATCTGCAAACTTGGAGATATTACATTCAATTCCTTCGTCTAAATCATTAATGTATATTCTAAATAGCTGGGGTCCCAGCACTGAGCCCTGCGGTACCTCACTAGTCGCTGCCTGCCATTCTGAAAAGACTTGTTTATTCCTACTCTTTGCTTTCTGTCTGCCAACCAGTTCTCTATCTATGTCAGCACATTACCCCCAATACCATGTGCTTTAATTTTGCACACCAATCCCTTGTGTGGGACCTTGTCAAAAGCCTTTTGAAAGTCCAAATACACCACATCCACTGGTTCTCCCTTGTCCACTCTACTAGTTCCATCCTCAAAAAATTCTAGAGGATTTGTCAAGCAACATGCCGGAAGCCTGAATCAGCTGATGTTGAAGAACAAAGTGCACAACATGCGGGAAGTGGCAGAACTCGCAGGGTGACATGCTACACGGTGCTCACCATTCTCGCCACTTCCAACGGAGGCCCTGGCAGTTTTCTTTGCTGCACAGAGCAGGCGCATGGGAGCACCACCAACCTCCACGTTCCCTCCATTTCACACACCATCCGCACTTGGAAATATATCGCAGTCCCTTCATCGTCGTTGGGTCAAAATCCTAGAACTCCCTCCTGAGCAGCACTGTGGGAGTACCTTCACTATACTGACTACACCACCTCCACAACAGCTTGTATTTATATAGCGCCTTTTCACATAGTAAAACATCCCAAGGCACTTCACAGGAGTTTTATGATACAAAAAAATTGACATCAAGCCACACAAGGAGAAATTAGGGCAGGTGACCAAAAGCTTGGTCCAAGAGGTTTTAAGGAACGTCTTAAAGAATGGTAGATGCTGAGAGGTTGTTTTCCCCAGGCTGGAGTGTCTAGAACCAGGGGGCACAGTCTCAGGATAAGGGGTAGGTCATTTAAGTCAGAAATTAGGAGGAATTTCTTCACTCAGAGGGTTGTGAATCTTTGGAATTCTCTGCCCCAGAGGGCTGTGAATGCTGAGTCTCTGAATATATTCAAGGCTGAGAGAGATAGATTTTTGAAGTCTAGGGAAATCAGGTATATGGCGATTGGTCGGGAAAGTCGAGTTGAGGTCGATGATTGGCCAGGATCTTATTGAATGGCGGAGCAGGCTCGAAGGGCCTACTCCTGCTTCTAATTCTTATGCTCTTATGTAGGAGGAAAGAGAGGTAGAGAGGCAGAGAGTTCCAGAGCTCAGGTCCTAGGCAACAGAAGGCACGGCCACCGATGGTTGCTCGATTATAATCAGGGATGCTCAAGAGGGAAGAATTAGAGGAGTGCAGACATCTCGCCATCACCTCCTCAAGGGCAATGCTGGCCTTGCCAGCGATGCCCACATCCAGTGATTAAATAACAAGAGACCCTGGTCCTGAATTTCTAAATGGTTCTCTTGATTGTCTCAACTTCAGCAGTGGAGACCCGGGTTAAAATGCTGGAAGCAGCAATTGTGACCCATTTACATCATTTCTGTGCTGGCATTGCTGATTCCTTGGGAATTTCCAGGTACAGATCACTGCTTTCCCCCAGTGAGTTTAATGCACTGGTTATAGTGTCCACAAATTTAACTTCAAGATCCAAGGAAGGCAAGTTGGAATATTTTCTATTTGGCGAGTGACTAGGGGGCCGAAATTGCCCCCCCTGCCCGCCCGCACTCAATTTCTACGGTTTTGACCGCCGCGGTGGTTGAAGTCAGCACGAGTGAAATTCCGCTCTTTGGTTTTTTTTCCCCACTCGGATCGGAAGTCGCTCTTAACGGGGGCGGAAATGCGGCGGTGACAACACTAGAGGGGCAGAAGTTGGGAGCGGTGCGGAGTGGCCACCGCGATGATGTCATCACGGAGCCGCGTCACCACGACTCTCCCCTTCGCTTAAAAGGGGAGAGTCTGCGCAATCTTTAAACTTCGGCCCACTGGGCCACCAGGGAGGGTTTCGGTCAGGCCAGCGGCCTGGCACCCAAGGGGTTGGGGGGTGTCAGGCTGCCTGTTGGTGGCCCAGCGAAACCTGGGGGCATAATTGTTGGGCCCTCCCCTTTAAGGGAAGCCGCTGCAGAAGGCCAAGCCTCACTGGACCACCGAGAAAGCTTGTTTTGGCACCACCGGGCGGGCCGAAGATTTTCACGGTGCAATTTCGCTGTCGGGGTGCGCAATGTGAGCACGCACTTAGCACGGATCGGCAGCAGCAGAGCGGCGGGGGCCGGGGTGGGAAGAAGAGCGGGTCACCACCGGGATACCGCAGAAGCAGAATTTTGATAATGGCGGCCATTGTACTCCACTTTGCGGTGTTAAGCGGAACTTCAGGGAAGGGGCCATCGCGGCCCCTCGGAGTTGTGCAGGAGGTATCTGGGTATACAGATCATTAAAGGCTAGTGCACAGGTACAAACAGTAATTAAAATAGCTAATGAAATTAAGAGAAACCATTTCCTCTGGTGGGGAACTCCAGGAGGCACAATCTTACAATCCGAGCAAAATTTCAGGAGTTCAATCAGGAAGCAATATTTTTGCCACAAAAGGCAGTGGAAATCTCTAACTCTCTCCCTGAGAAGGACGTGGATGCTCGGGGGTTAATGGAGTTGAGGTACAGATCAGCCAAAAGCTAAAGCAGGGGCATCAAACTCATTTTACATAGTGGGCCTGATCCGACAAAAGAATTATGAGCAGGAATAGGCCATTCGGCCCCTCGAGCCTGCTCCACCATTCAATAAGATCATGACTGATTTTCTACCTCAACTCCACTTGCCTGCACTATCCCCATATCCCTTGATTCCCTTAATGTCCAAAAATCTATCGACCTCTGTCTTGAATATACTCAAAGACTGAGCCTCCACAGCCCTCTGGGGTAGAGAATTCCAAAGATCCACCACCCTCTGAGTGAAGCAATTTTTCTTCATCTCAGTCTGAAATGGCCGACCCCTTATTCTGAGACTGTGACCCCTGGTTCTAGACTCCCCAGCCAAGGGAAACATCCTCCCTGCATCTACCCTGTCAAGCTCTAAGAATTTTGTACATTTCAATGAGATCACCTCTCATTCTTCTCAACTCTAGAGAATATAGACCTAGTCTACTCAATATCCGTAACATCCTGGCACTTGGCATGGGTCACATTCAGCAAACGTTATTTGGACCGAGTTGGGTAGAATGCGGTTTTCCCGTTTTTGAGGCATTAATCGGGGGCAATGCAAAGCAATTTCTAGGCACAAGGTCTTGTACCTAATCTGTGCCAGAAGCACGGCTGCCTTAAATCAATAAAGGTCCATTATAATCACACATTAATTTCAACACAGTTTGAAACTTCCGGGGAACCAAATACACATTCTAGATACAAAAAATTGAAGATTTATTCATTGCAATATTTCCATTCCTTTCTCGGTTATCATGGCCTTACCTCCTTCCCCTGTCTGCCCCCTCAAGGACTGATGGAACGATGCTGAGTAGTGCTTGCCAATAGGCCGCGAGAGCACTGGGCATGTCTGTCGATGGAAAGTGCTGAGATACCATGGTCCTCACTGTTTTTAGGTGTCCCTGGCAGCTGCCTGAAATCAGCACTGGATCAACTTAAATATGCAACGAAAGGGTCCTGCGCAATGTTTCCCGTTAAGCTGCGCGGTCTGGAGCACCTGCGCAGGCAGCACACTAGCTATTAAATGGAAAAAAAAAATGCACATGTGCAAGAATTTGAATGGGCCGTGCACCCCCAAAAAATTATAGGGAACACTGCAGGGAAGTGGAGCCGAGTCCATGATCAGATCAGCTAGACTTGAGAGGCCATATGGCCTACTCCTGTTTCTTATGTTCATATGTGCTTATTACACCCGTGTCTGTTTCAGGATCCTTCTGCAAAATGCATTAAAAACTAGGTGGAGCCTTGCAAGTTCCGGCTAATTATTCCAGCTCAACAACAGCCGAAGCAACAGTCCTGAAAGGGAAGTGGCGGAGGAAGTTTTTTCTTATTGCTCCTGAATGCAGAGTGTCATCTGTGGCTCAGTGGGTAGCACTCTTGCCTCTGAGTCAGAAGATTGTGGGTTCAAGTCCCACTCTAGAGACTTGAGCATAAAAATCTAGACCGACACTCCAGTGCAGTGCTGAGGGAGTGCTGCATTGTTGAAGGTGACGTCTTTCAGATGAGATGTTAAACCAAGGCCCTGTCTGCTCTCTCAAATGTATGTAAAAGAACCCAAGGCTTTATTTTGAAGAAGAGTACATAAGAACATAAGAATTAGGAACAGGAGTAGGTCATCTAGCCCCTCGAGCCTGCTCCGCCATTCAAAAAGATCATGGCTGATCTGGCCGTGGACTCAGCTCCACTTACCCGCCCGCTCCCCATAACCTTTAATTCCCTTATTGGTTAAAAATCTATCTATCTGTAATTTGAATACATTCAATGAGCTAGCCTCAACTGCTTCCTTGGGCAGAGAATTCCACAGATTCACAACCCTCTGGGAGAAGAAATTCCTTCTCAACTCGGTTTTAAATTGGCTCCCCCGTATTTTGAGGCTGTGCCCCCTAGTTCTAGTCTCCCCGACCAGTGGAAACAATCTCTCTGCCTCTATCTTGTCTATCCCTTTCATTATTTTAAATGTTTCTATAAGATCACCCCTCATCCTTCTGACCTCCAACGAGTAAAGACCCAGTCTGCTCAATCTATCATCATAAGGTAACCCCCTCATCTCCGGAATCAGCCTAGTGAATCGTCTCTGTACCCCCTCCAAGGCTAGTATATCCTTCCTTAAGTAAGGTGCAGTACTCCAGGTGCGGCCTCACCAATACCCTGTACAGTTGCAGCAGGACCTCCCTGCTTTTGTACTCCTCTCGCAATGAAGGCCAACATTCCATTCGCCTTCCTGATTACCTGCTGCACCTGCAAACTAACTTTTTGGGGCTCGCGGCCTTCCGCGAGAGGTGGGCACCGGAGGGACTGGAGTGCATCATCACGCCCGGCAACCAAATTTTAATTTGATTTTACGTTTTAAAGTTTATTTTGTTTTAATTGCCGGTGCTTTTAGTGTCCCCTTCCCTTTTTTAGGGGGCACTGGAAAATTGTGATTTTAGTGCCAAAAAAAAAGAAAAAAAAAAGAAAAACTCAAAAAACAACAAAAAAAGGAAAAAAAAGGGCCTTGTAAATGTCTGGTGTGTCACCCAGGTTGGGTGGCACGATTTAATGTTTTATGTTTTTGCAGGTAGACTCTAAAAGAGTTTCATGCACAAGGACCCCCAGGTCCCTCTGCACCGCAGCATGTTGTAATTTCTCCCCATTCAAATAATATTCCCTTTTACTGTTTTTTTTTCCCAAGGTGGATGACCTCACATTTTCCGACATTGTATTCCATCTGCCAAACCTTAGCCCATTCGCTTAACCTATCTAAATCTCTTTGCAGCCTCTCTGTGTCCTCTACACAACCCAATTTCCCACTAATCTTTGTGTCATCTGCAAATTTTGTTACACTACACTCTGTCCCCTCTTCCAGGTCATCTATGTATATTGTAAACAGTTGTGGTCCCAGCACAGGTCCCTGCGGCACACCACTAACTACTGATTTCCAACCCGAAAAGGACCCATTTATCCCGACTCTCTGCTTTCTGTTAGCCAGCCAATTCTCGATCCATGCTAATACATTTCCTGTGACTCAGCATACCTTTATCTGCTGCAGTAA
Organism: Pristiophorus japonicus; assembly: GCF_044704955.1. Taxonomy (NCBI): domain Eukaryota; kingdom Metazoa; phylum Chordata; class Chondrichthyes; family Pristiophoridae; genus Pristiophorus; species Pristiophorus japonicus. The sequence goes on along the minus strand of NC_091987.1, from coordinate 178,980,356 downwards.
CCTTGTGTGTGGCATCTTTTGTAAATCTAAATACACCACATCCATCGGTACACCTCTATCCACCATGCTTGTTATATCCTCAAAGAATTCCAGTAAATTAGTTAAACATGATTTTCCCTTCATGAATCCATGCTGCGTCTGCTTGATTGCACTATTCCTATCTAGATGTCCCGCTATTTCTTCCTTAATGATAGCTTCAAGCATTTTCCCCACTACAGATATTAAACTAATCGGCCTATAGTTACCTGCCTTTTGTCTGCCCCCTTTTTTAAACAGAGGCGTTACATGAGCTGCTTTCCAATCCGTTGGTACCTCCCCAGAGTCCAGAGAATTTTGGTAGATTATAACGCTATAACTTCCACCATCTCTTTTTATACCCTGGGATGCATTTCATCAGGACCAGGGGACTTGTCTACCTCAAGTCCCATTAGCCTGTCCAGCACTACCTCCCTAGTGATAGTGATTGTCTCAAGGTCCTCCCTTCCCACATTTTTGCCAATTTTTGGCATAGTTTTTGTGTCTTCCACTGTGAAGACCGAAGCAAAATAATTATTTACGGTCTCAGCCATTTCCACATTTCCCATTATTAAATCCCCCTTCTCATCTTCTTAGGGACCAACATTTACTTTAGTCACTCTCTTCCGTTTTATATATCGGTAAAAGCTTTTACTATCTGTTTTTATGTTTTGCGCAAGTTTACTTTCGTAATCTATCTTTCCTTTCTTTATTGCTTTCTTAGTCATTCTTTGCTGTCGTTTAAAATTTTCGCAATCTTCTAGTTTCCCACTAACCTTGGCCACCTTATACACATTGGTTTTTAATTTGATACTCTCCTTTATTTCCTTGGTTATCCACGGCGTTATCCCTTCTCTTACCGCCCTTCTTTTTCACTGGAATATATATTTTTTGAGCACTATGAAAAAGCTCCTTAAAAGTCCTCCACTGTTCCTCAATTGTGCCACCGTTTAGTCTGTGTTCCCAGTCTACTTTAGCCAACTCTGCCCTCATCCCACTGTAGTCCCCTTTGTTTAAGCATCGTACGCTCGTTTGAGACACTACTTCCTCACCCTCAATCTGTATTACAAATTCAACCATACTGTGATCACTCATTCCGAGAGGATCTTTTACTACGAGATCGTTTATTATTCCTGTCTCATTACACAGGACCAGATCTAAGATAGCTTGCTCCCTTGTAGGTTCTGTAACATACTGTTCTAAGAAACAATCCCGTATGCATTCTATGAATTCCTCCTCCAGGCTACCACGTGAGATTTGATTTGACCAATCGATATGTAGGTTAAAATCCCCCATGATTACTGCCGTTCCTTTTTCACATGCCTCCATTATTCCCTTGATTATTGTCCGCCCCACCATGAAGTTATTATTTGGGGGCCTATAAACTACGCCCACCAGTGACTTTTTCCCCTTACTATCTCTAATCTCCACCCACAATGATTCAACATTTTGTTCATTAGAGCCAATATCATCTCTCACAACTGCCCTGATAACATCCTTTATTAACAGAGCTACCCCACCTCCTTTCCCTTCTTGTCTATCCTTCCGAATTGTCAGATACCCCTGCATGTTTAATTCCCAGTCTTGGCCACCCTGCAACCACGTTTCTGTAATGGCCACCAAATCATACCCATTTGTAATGATTTGTGCCGTCAACTCATTTACTTTATTTCGAATGCTGCGTGCGTTTAGGTAGAGTGTTTTAATACTAGTTTTTAAACCATGATTTTTAGTTTTGACCCCTCCTGCAGCCTCTTTATATTCATACATATTGTCCCTTCCTTGTGGTTTACACTTACCCCAGTGCTACTCTGCTCTATTGCCTCCTGCCTTTTGCATTCTTTCTTGGGGTCCTGTTCATCTGCGCTCTCACCCACTGTAACTAGCTCAGAGCCCTCTCCTGGGTTCCGAATACTCCTCGCCTTGAGGCACCGAGCTTTCAGGCTTGCCTTTTTATTACACTCTGACCCTTTAGAATTTTGCTGTACAGTGGCCCTTTTTGTTTTTTGCCTTGGGTTTCTCTGCCCTCCACTTTTACTCATCTTCTTTCTATCTTTTGCTTCTGTCTCCATTTTGTTTCCTTCTGTCTCCCTGCTTTGGTTCCCATCCCCCTGCCATATTAGTTTAACTCCACCCCAACAGCACTAGCAAACACTCCCCCTCGGACATTGGTTCCGGTCCTGCCTCGGTGCAGACCGTCCGGTTTGTACTGGTCCCACCTCCCCCAGAACCGGTTCCAATGCCCCAGGTATTTGAATCCCTCTCTGCTGCACCACTGCTCAAGCCACGTATTCATCTGCGCTATCCTGCGATTCCTACTCTGACTAGCACGTGGCACTGGTAGCAATCCCGAGATTACTACTTTTGAGGCTACTCGTAGGACCTCATACCTTTTTTTACCTATATCGTTGGTACCAATGTGCACCACGACAACTGGCTGTTCACCCTCCCTTTTCAGAATGTCCTGCACCCGCTCCGAGACATCCTTGATCCTTGCACCAGGGAGGCAACATACCATCCTGAAGTCTCGGTTGCGGCCGCAGAAACGCCTATCTATTCCCCTTTCAATTGAATCCCCTATCACTATAGCTCTCCCACTCTTTTTCCTGCCCTCCTGTTCAACAGAGCCAGCCACGGTGCCATGAACTTGGCTGCTGCTGCCCTCTCCTGATGAGTCATCATCCCCCTCAACAGTACTCAAAGCAGTGTATCTGTTTTGCAGGGGGATGACCGCAGGGGACCCCTGCACTACCTTCCTTGCACTGCTGTTCCTGCTGGTCTTCCATTCCCTAGCTGGCTGTGAACCCTTCACCTGCAGTAAGACCAACTCGCTACACGTGCTACTCACGTCATTCTCAGCATCGTGGATGCTCCAGAGTAAATCCACCCTCAGCTCCAATTCCGCAACGCGGTCCGTCAGGAGCTGGAGGCAGATACACTTCCCGCACATGTAGTCGTCAGGGACACCGGAAGTGTCCCTGAGTTCCCACATGGTACAGGAGGAGTATATCACATGACCGAGCTCTCCTGCCATGATTTAACCCTTAGATACATGTAATTTGGCGACAACACTGTTAACTGATATAAAAAATATAAAGAAAAGCTACTCACCAATCACTTACCTCTTTGGCTGTGACGTCACATTTTGTGTCCTGGCCAATATTTATCCCTCAAGCAACATAACAAAAACAGATTCACTGTTTGTTATCATGTTGCTATTTGTGGGAGCTTGCTGTGTGCAAATTGGCTGCCACATTACAGCAGTGAGTACACTCCAAAAATATTTCATGGCTGTAAAGCACTTTGAGTTATCTAGTGGTCGTGAAAGGCGCTATATAAATGCAAGTCTTTCTTCTGTGGAGTTGGGAGGAGCGAACGCTCTCCGCTTCACCCTCCCACTCTGCCCCTACGCTTGGCCACCCTGCATTATCCACCACACCACCTCGCAGGATTTACTGGTGTTACAACAGGCACGAATTCGATCCCCGAGGCCTCTATTAATAAAATGAAACTGATATATGCTGGAATTTCCATCCCTGCTATTTCTGCAGCTTTTAGCGTGCAGCTCTAATAATATTCTCCCTCAGAAGGTCTCGATGACACAGCTAGTTCATGGGCACCCACACAGCATCTGAACGGCATCACCTATATGCCGAGCAAACATTAATTACTGCTTTTCACACGGCAGTGCTAATTCAGAAAATTGATCTTAATACAAGGTTCCTATTTCTTGCCATGGTTTTCTTTATAGTGTCTTGGAATGTTCAGTCACCACAGCTTCCTGCTGCTTACAAATCGTCACGTGGTCTGTCCAGTCACACCCACAAATACAAAAAATGAATTTCATAATTCAGGTGACTGTTGTGGTAATTTACCAAATACATGCTGGGATGCCAATTGCACAGTGTGCTCGGGGGAGGGAGTGTAACGATTACAGTCATTGCTTTTCCGTGCGTGGGCCCTTTAACTGGCTGCCCAGCCTATTTAAATCTTCGCACACTGGCGGATTATTCTCATTGAACAGCTGGTGAGCGGCCTGCCCCGGACCTCCAGACCTCTGTGCCGCCGTGCAGCTTAATGGGAACGCTGGTGAAGGCCGCTGTCCGAGCTCAAACAATTATTTTTGTTTTTGGAAAACATTCTAGATTTTCTTTTGTAACAAAGGCACTGACGCTGGTGGTAACTGTCTTTCTCCTGTGGATTGGGAGCACGGGTTTGACCAAGGCAAAACAACCACTTTATTTTTAAATGAAATCATTGCATTGTTGGATTAATCATCGCCATGAGCAAAGTCAATGGTAGGAATAAAAGCACATCGACATCGCCAAGATTTATGGATTTGCATCATTAAGATCACAGCCACCAGGACAGTCTACTCCCTCCAATCCCATCCTTCAGCTACTCCCCTTTATCAGACCCTACACCAGTATCCTGAAGTCAGAATCATCATCATCATCATCATCATAGGCAGTCCCTTGAGGCGAGGATGACTTGCTTCCACGTCAAAAAGTTTCAACAAAGGACCTAATATTCCAGATCCCGAACTACACCTTGAAGGGTGGAAGATGCCTGTGCGTGGATTTTTTTAACGTGGGGTGGCCGTTGCACACCAGCCACCTCACGGGCTTGACAGAGCTAGGTCTTGGTCCAGTGGCAAGGCAACTGAAACAAAATCACCAATAAATTCAGCATTTTTCTTTCAAACAACAGAGTGCCACGTCGGAATTCTGTATACTGATTATCAGTGGAGGTTTCTGCTTGAGGAGGAAGCAGACTGTTTGATACCTCAGTGTCATATTGACTTCAAAAATGAGCTTTCGATGCGTAGGCATGTAGCGTGCTGTTACTTTGACTCATCTTGCTACTGTGTTGTGGGAGCCAGATCTTATCACCTTATCCAAAAATTACTATTTTAAACAGGACACTTAAAAGAAAAAATACATTCCAACCATCCACAGAAAGACTTTAATCCAAATAAAGAGCTTCTATTTCATCTTTGTACTGGACCCCACAACATAACAGCCCAGCATCAAGGCTAATTTGGCCGAATGAATAAGCGATGCAGGATTGATGTACATAATAAATACGAAAAATTCCATAAAAATAAAAAATCCACCTGCCGAAAAAAAATGGACCTTACACCCCGATTCTCGGCAAAAAATGGAATCTTGGGCCGATTCTTTAAAGAAATGGCCAATAATGACTAAAATTTATGCTGAGATTGCAGGCTGGGCCTAGGAGGAGAAAAAGACAATATTTTTTCAAGAAACACAAAATAAAAATAAAAAATCAGAAAAACATTCTCGGGACCCTTTTCACCTTAATCACTAAGAGAATTTAAAAATAATTATTGGCCTGAAAATCCCAGTCGGCTGCTTCCCACGAGCGATCGGGTAAAAAAAACTTTAAAAAGATGCGCACTTACTTGAAGCTGCTGCAACCACGCGAGTTCCTGGGCCCAAGGACTCCACTGACTGCACAGCGCAGTGTGTGCAGACCTGGTGCTGGAGTCACATGACTCTGGGCAGCCAATCAGGTATAGTATCATTCATAATAATGGAAACTCCGTACGTTGGAGTTCCTCTTATTATGAATCATACAAAACCAATAATAAAGACACCACATATTTTTATTAATTTAAATTAAAGTTACTTATGTATTAAATATATATTTTTCCGATTTTTTAAAAAGTTTTTAAAATTATGATTTCAAATAAACTTACCGTAGTGGGGAGGGTTTTTAAAACAATAAAATGTTTTTATAATTTTATTTTAATACTCTTACGCCGATAAAAGTAGGCTATGCACCTGCTTTTATCAAGTGCAAGAGTTTTGAGGACATTGCTGGGCAAGATATGGGTAAATCCCGCAATCTTGCCCTTGCAAATGTCCTCGCTCCCGAGATACGGGAGATCTGTCAAGCTTTCAGCGCATACGCATTGCGCGCTGAAAACCGGCTTTTGCGATGCCTTCCTGGGTCCGTAGACACTCAGTACGGATCCGGGAGGCCGGAATTTCTGCCCCCCCAAAAACCCCATTCACTTACCTTTTTTTGCAGGGCTACTGACCTACCGCCCAACACTGCTGCTTCTCTTGGGCGTTTATTTTTCAACTTACCTACGGGTCACTGCTGAGTCAAAAGTCAAGCAATGGCGGTCTATGGACGATGCGCGCCGGCGGTCCGCTCCCCAGCGGTACTTCGAAACCGCAAACAGAACTCAGTTGTGGCAATTTTCGCCGACCCGATTCTCGCCCAAAACGACTAACACCGCCAAGAAACCGGGCGGCGATGCAGTGGAGGTTCTAGCCCAGTTTTAAATGCCCGATTACTTTTCTCCCAGAGTTGCTCGCAACAGTGTCCAGGAGATTAATTTTTAGTTCCTACCTTCCCACCTACCACAAGCCCCGACCTCCCGACTCCCTCTAGCCTCCGAGTCCCAACTGCCTCTTTTTCCTCTCTTCCCAAGAACTCATTGCAAAAAGAAATATTAAGCAACACAAAATAAAATCAATCAGAAGTATGAAATGATACTAAGAATAATGTGGAAAGAAAAAATGAAACATAGAAACATAGAAAAATAGGTACAGGACTAGGCCATTCGGCCCTTCGAGCCTGCACCGCCATTCAATTAATTCATGGCTGATCATGCAACTTCAGTACCCCATTCCTGCTTTTTCGCCATACCCCTTGAACCCCATAGTAGTAAGGACTACATCTAACTCCTTTTTTCAATATATTTAGTGAATTGGCCTCAACAACTTCCTGTGGTAGAGAATTCCACAGGTTCACCACTCTCTGGGTGAAGAAGTTTCTTCTCATCATGTGGATATCTGAACGGAATATATGGAATTAAGGACAGTAAAGTAAACGGGATATATGAAAATGTATAAGCCATGGAAGAATAGCTGGGAGAATGTCAGATTGCAAATAGTGCAACATCAGCTTAGCTAACAGTCTGTCTCAAGGTTTCAAGTCACTAATCCTGCCAATAATATATAATTGTAACATGAAATACATCTGCAGAATTGCAAGGTCTCAGTAAATAAATAGTCACACCATTAGATTGAAACATTTGGAGGCAATACTTGAGCTTTCAAGAAGAACATCTCATATAGATTGACTAATGAGTGACTGAGTTAGACTGTCAATCCATTTATATTTTGTTATCTGATTTCAAAACTGTATAACTGTTAACGCTTTACGATGTAACTTCACCTATCCGTAGGGAGTGTGTACGCTCTATCCAGAGAGTATATCTTCTGTCTGATAGGTCTTACTGGCCGGTAATAAAGACTGCTTTGTTCAAAGCACAAGAGGTATTCGACTCAGTAATTTTACTGAACCAGATTGAGGTAAAAGAATCCAGGAATTAACATTTGGTGTCAGAAGTGGGATCTCAACGGACGACTGCCGAAAACTTGCGAATTAAGAGCCAGACTAGCCTTGGATGAGACGAGGGGAAAATGGCCACTGGAGTGAGTATGATTTCAATACTGCTCCAGTTTCCCCTGGTTTCAAAAGTCTGAGGAAAGTTTAGCCACTCGCTGGTTCTCAGGTAGTGTCTGAACGAGATCCAGGACAATCTGGTGAATACCTTTCAAACTTAGAATAGGGATAGAGATAGGGAAATTGTGCGATGACGCAAACCAAGCGACGACTTGGAAAGGGAAAGATAGTTAGAGCTAGATAGGGATAGATGATCAATCATGGATCCAAAAAAAATTAATAGGAAAGAAAAGAGACTCTTGTGAATGTCTGTTTAAATGAGAAATGCTTCTGTGACTTTTACTGTAAAAAAAAAGCCGGGGAGTTGTGGTTTGTTTTATCTCAAACAGAATGAAAGTTTGTTTTAACCCTTCGTAGTGTTGTCCTGTATGTGGGAAGTTTAAGAGTGTGAACCTTATTGAATTACGTATATTCGGATGATAAGTTGCGGAGCCAGGAAATGCCCAAAGGATAGATTTGTTAAAAAAAGAAAAAATACATGGTCCCGGTGGTTAAAAAAAAAAGTAACGTACTAAATAGGTGCTGAAAGAAAAAAATGTTCTGAGATTTTAAATTATGAAAAATATAAAATCACTCCTGTCCAATTGGCAGAAAAACTCCATTAAACTAGGGCTTTCATTGACTGATTGAATTTAAACTGCGCAGTAACGCGAAAGGATAGGGAAATTTGGAGACTGAAAGAAATTAATTGAGGCTCATAAGAAATCAAAATTAGAAAATTAGGCTCACAGGGAATAAAATGGGGATTTAAATAGAGGATAGGTGTTCAACTCAGGTACGACGAAGGGACCTTGTATATCACTTGGCCCGTCTAGGCTCTGATTGAATTTAAAAAAAAACCCGCAGCAACTCGGAAGGTAGGGCCGACGCGAACGCGCGGCCGAGAGAAGGGCCGAAGCGAACGCGCAGCGACGTAAACGCGCAGTGAAGCGAACGCGCAGTGACGTCAACGCGCAGTGACGTAGACGCGCGGTGACGTAAACGCGCAGTGACGCCGACGCGTAGTGACGCAGAGGCGCAGCAACGCGAATCGCGAAAGTCAGTGCTAATGGCAGTAAGTCTGTAAGTCTTAAAGTGTTTAGAGTTTTAAGTTTAGTATTAAGATCGCGCGGCTATGCGGACCGTGCGGTGATGCGGGTAATTTTGTAGATCGTGCGGCTATGCGGACCGTGCGGTGATGCGGGTAATTTTGTAGATCGTGCGGCTATGCGGACCGTGCGGTGATGCGGGTAAGTGTTAGAAGTCTTTGTCTATTTTGTAGATCGCGCGGCTATGCGGACCGTGCGGCGATGCGGGTAAGTGTTTAAAGTAAAGTTAAAGTATCTTAACTCGCGCGGCGACGCGAGCCACGGGTCGACGCGGATTGCGCGGCGACGTGAACTGCGAGGCAACGCGGATTGCGAGGCGACGTGAACTGCGAGGCGACGTGGTAGTTTAGTATTAAGATCGTGCGGCGACGCGGACCGTGCGGTGATGCGGGTAAGTGTTAGATTTGGAGTTAGTTAAAGTCCGTGTTAGTTCTGTAAAGTCTGTGTCTATTTGTAAGTTTGTTTAAATTGCACGACGACACGAACGCGTAGCGACACAGTAATACGAGGGGCAGTGTGAAAATGGGAAATCAGTTAGATAAAACCACGGATGCGGATAGTCCGCTACAAAAGTTATGTGAGGAATTCCCTGAAAGAGCTGAAGACTTTAGAAAATTATCAGGAGCCCTGAACAAATTATTAGGGGATGACCAGTGGCCTCTAAGTGACACTAGAAGCGTAGAGGTAAAAAAAAAGCACAGGGATTAATTTGGAGAAGGGGACGAGGAAAAGGGGATAAAAAAATTTAATTGCAACCTGGCGACATTATTGTCAGAAATTAAAAGATGCATCACTTCTATCGAGTTGGCAAACAAATGCTATTAAATTAGGACTTGCATTGACAGAGGGAACACATGTTAAAACTGTAGACGTCTTTAAAAAAAAAGAAGAATGAATGTGTGCACGAGAAACTTGCTAAGAGATCCTCTGGGACCTCTGAGAAAGGTATTGATCAACTACAAGTTAAAATGGCTGGCTTTGTGTTAACCGAGGCTGATGATGAAATTGATGAGTGGCCACTGACTCAGCGCCCAACGGCGCCTCCCGCACCCCCTGGCCTCTTGCTCCAGTCCTCTTCCCAACACCCTCCACCTAACACTCCGGTAAAAAGAGTTAGGAACAACCACATATCACCAAAGCAACAAACCCAAACTGACTCCTCATCCTCTGATAGCGATTCGGATCCCCAGTTTACAAGCAATACAGCCGAAAGGACCAGATCTCACACTCGAAAGGGCAGAACTATATCTCAACATCACAAACAGTCCCGTAAATCTTCTAGTCAACCTACCAGTCCAAGTTGTGAAAGACATAGCAAACACCCCCGCCGATCGAGACGCAGAACTGTCAAGCAGTCAGACAGCTCTGAAACATCCACCGGCCTAGAAATGATTTCCAAGATCCCAAAGTCCCGACACCAATTCCCTGTCAGACCAATGCCAAACCCTGATGCACAACAAGCTGCAGACCACCTCTCTATAGGTGTCTGTGATCTTCAAACAACTATTTGATTGCTCACGCTATCCGGACAGATGGAAAGGGCAGTTAGATATTATTGGCAGAAAAAGAAAGGGGAGGGGGGAGGTGCGCCCCCAACCCGGGTCAAGACTGAATACGTGACTAGAAAGGAAGAGCCATCTCGGGAGGAAGGATCAATAGAACCGCAGTGTTGCATACAGGATTGGATGGATAAGCAAGGATACGGTTATACTAAACAACCAAACGGCCCGAGCCCTGCTAATAAACCTCCCTATTGTCCCCGGCATGGTATGGGAAGAGGCCGGGACTGGGTAAGAGGAATTGACTGTTTTAATTGTGGGCAGGAAGGACATTGGAATAAAAATTGCCCCTACCGTCAGCATGGAAAAGGAAGAGGAGGAAGAGGAGGGGGGCACGGGGGGAGAGGAGGATCTTACACTAACTTCTCCCAGAAACAACCCCTTTGGTCAATTGTCCCCCGATTGACTACGCAGTTTGATTGTGCAGGGATCCTCCCCGGACGACGAACCCATTCTGAATGAGTGGCAACCCTTTTTGATAGATACGGGAGCCTTCATGTCTTCTGTACAATCAAAGCTTAAACTCCCTGCTTCTACTGAAACACAGGAACTTTCAGGATTCCTGGGACAAATCTCGACATTCCCAGTGTCAGAACCGGTTAAAATGGGTTACCAGGAAGAATCGGTGGAACATCGAGTTGTTATCACAACCAATCTGGACTGTAACTTGATGGCTAGAGACCTCCTTTGCAAATTCCAGTTGCATTTGGAGTGTGGAGATAATGGGATTATTGTAAAACAGGAAACCCTTAAGCGGCAGTATTATACCACTAGAACCCCTCAGTGGTGGTCTCTGGACCTGCCGCAGGCACCCTATCACGTGACCCTAGCATACGATCCCAGTGGAAAGAATCAGGACCTGCAGAACTTTTATCAGGATCACGAAGGGGAAGTGAAGGGAATTCTATTAAGGGCTAGAGTGACTGGACTGGAAAGAGAGGCAGATTTTGTGGAAGTGGATAAGAATCTGTGGAAACAGCCCCTAACAATGGCACCGCATACTGCTCGTGAAGTATTAGCCCCTCACCATGCTAAAGATTTGGGAGTTATGGTACGCAAGGCCATAGATGAGGCTGACCCTACCAGCCGGGATGTGCAAATTGTAAAACATGGCCGAACAGTCCAATTTCATGGGGACCCCGAGAAGGTCTTAACGACTCTACAGCATCATACTGGCTCCGGCATACCTGACTATGTGGATCCTCATGTGTGGGCAGAGAACCCCTCCCAAGTGGGTTATACTCCCATTAATTGAGATCCCAGTGCAGGGCAATGTGGACTGGCCCTCTATCCGACAGAACCCACTGAAATCACAGGCAATCCTAAACTGACTTTTCGGCACAGTACTGCAATTAATCCGGCCTGTTTTCTTACTGAGCCACCCCAAGATGAGGAAGAACCCAGTCATGATTGTTTATGTTTGTTGACGGAAGTACTTCTATTAATCCAGAAGATACACAAATCTCAGGATACGCCATAGTAAACCAGGAGAATCAGGTCTTGGAATCTGCTGCTTTGAAACCGCCTATTCTGCTCAACAAGCTGAACTATTCGCCCTCACCCAAGCCTATATCTTGGCCAAAGATCTCAAAGTCAATATCTATACCGACTCTAGGTATGCCTTTGGGGTGGCGCATGATTTCGGACAATTATGGAAAAATAGGGGATTCCTAACCTCACAGGGGAATGAGATATCTCATAAACAGTTAGTATCTGATTTGTTGCAAGCCCTCATGTTCCCCAAACGCATTGCCATTGTCAAATGTACCGCCCAACCTACGGGAAATTCTCTGGTTGATATAGGGAATCGTTGTCCTGACCAAGAGGCCAAACAGGCCTCTCGTGACCAACAGATGGTAGTGTCCAAAATTATGAGTCAGACTAAAAATCCTGCGAAGGATAAGTTAGCCTCGGAAAAACCAATGCCAACCATCCAAGATGTTATAAAAGCACAGGGGGACGCTCCTGAAAAAGATAAACTGTTGTGGAAATATTATGCATGTACTTATGACAATGTTTCTAAACTCTGGACCACTCCCGCGGAACAGACTTGCATGTCTGACGAGTTGGCCTCATGGGTTATAGAATGTCTGCATTTTGCTACTCATTGTGGAGCAAGGCAACAAGTGATACACTTTTGGCTACTTGGTGGCACCCTAAACTCCAGGCGCTCACCCAGAACATCAGTAGTCGTTGCCTGGTTGGCCAGCAACATAATCCAGGGAAGGGAGTCCCCTGTGATTGGGGTAAAACGCCCCTACCCGAAGGTCCCTTTGAGACATTTTAGTTGGACTACATTGAGTTGCAAAAAGTTCAGTGTTACAGATATGTGTTAGTAATAGTAGATGTGTTTAGCAGATGGATTGAAGCCTACCCTAACCTGGACAATAAGACTCAGACTGTTGTTAAGGTGTTAATGAGGGAAATTGTTCCTAGATATGAGATCTCAGCTAGACTGATGACCACCTATGTTCTTTCTCTGACTCAGGCTCTGCGACTAGTTCACAACCAGGTTCAAGATGCTTACCCGAATAGTCCCTCGTGGCACCAGGGAAGTATGGATTCGGAAGGGATTAGAGCCACAATAGGAGGGGCCTTTTTAGGTGTCACTCACTACCCCCACTGCAGCCAAGGTTGAGGGGAAAAGTGCCTGGGTTCACCTGCACCACTGCAAGCTCATCACCATTTAAACAAATCTTGCTGGTTAGTCTAATTCCTGTTTCTGTTCCAGATCTCCTCCTCCCTATAGCTGAACAATGCAGTTGAAGGAGGATCAGTTTGAACTCTTACCTGTCAGACAGCCAAATACACTGACGGAAACCTGAAGGGAAACGTGAAAACAGAACTCTTTTTATCAGCTAAATAATTGGACTATTTATAAGATGAGATTGTGTCTGTATGCTACTGTCTGCATAATAGTGTTGATATATGACAGTTTTGGTGCACGGGAAGGAAGACAAAGGCGAGAGCTCCATGTAAACACCTTTTTGTATATGTCTTACGTTTATGCGGAAAAAGGGCACTTCACTAGATGCTGGGTGTGTTCACATATCCCTATACATTCCAAAGGGGGAATTCCTTTGCGCACCGTTCCCCTGACCCTAACTGAGACTGTTAGATGGATTCAAAGAAACGATATTGGAACAGGTAGCTCACCGCACTGCTGAGGCTCTGGAGGGCATCACAGCTGAAATGGTAGCGATAAGGACCGTAGCATTACAAAACCGAATGGCCCTCGATTACCTGTTAGCTGAGAAAGGGGGAACGTGTGCCCTGATAGGATCTGAATGTTGCACTTACATTCCTGATAGTTCAGAAAACATAACCCACCTTGCCGATCACATAAGGAGGGAGGTGAAAAAGTTATCCACACCAGCAAAAGAACTTAGCAGGTTTGATTGGTTTCTGGGTGGATCTTGGAGATCCTATCTAATCGCAATTGTTCTCATCATAATAATTACCTGCTGTTTGATTGTTGGTTGCCTTAACCTCTGCTGTAAAGCAATGACAAGGTTAGCAGACCCTCTTGTGGTCAAGGGTTCCCGGGTTATGATCCAACAAACTAGAGAACTACTCAACAATGCAATACTCATAGAATGATCCTAAATGTTATCATAGAATGATAAAAGGGGGGATGTGGATATCTGAACGGAATATATGGAATTAAGGACAGTAAAGTAAACGGGATATATGAAAATGTATAAGCCATGGAAGAATAGCTGGGAGAATGTCAGATTGCAAATAGTGCAACATCAGCTTAGCTAACAGTCTGTCTCAAGGTTTCAAGTCACTAATCCTGCCAATAATATATAATTGTAACATGAAATACATCTGCAGAATTGCAAGGTCTCAGTAAATAAATAGTCACACCATTAGATTGAAACATTTGGAGGCAATACTTGAGCTTTCAAGAAGAACATCTCATATAGATTGACTAATGAGTGACTGAGTTAGACTGTCAATCCATTTATATTTTGTTATCTGATTTCAAAACTGTATAACTGTTAACGCTTTACGATGTAACTTCACCTATCCGTAGGGAGTGTGTACGCTCTATCCAGAGAGTATATCTTCTGTCTGATAGGTCTTACTGGCCGGTAATAAAGACTGCTTTGTTCAAAGCACAAGAGGTATTCGACTCAGTAATTTTACTGAACCAGATTGAGGTAAAAGAATCCAGGAATTAACAATCTCGGTCCTAAATGGCTTACCCCTTATCCTTAGACTGTGACCCCTGGTTCTGGACTTCCCCAACATTGGGAACATTCTTCCTGCATCTAACCTGTCTAAACCCGTCAGAATTTTAAACGTTTCTATGAGATCACCTCTCATTTTTCTGAACTCCAGTGAATACAAGCCCAGTTGATCCAATCTTTCTTGATCTGTCAGTCCCGCCATCCTGGGAATCAGTCTGGTGAACCTTCGCTGCACTCCCTCAATAGCAAGTATGTCCTTCCTCAAGTTAGGAGACCAAAACTGTACACAATACTCCAGGTGTGGCCTCACCAAGGCCCTGTACAACTGTAGTAACACCTTCCTGCCCCTGTACTCAAATCCCCTCGCTATGAAAGCCAACATGCCATTTGCTTTCTTAAAAGCCTGCTATACCTGCATGCCAACCTTCAATGACTGATGTACCATGACACCCAGGTCTCGTTGCACCGCCCCTTTTCCTAATCTGTCACCATTCAGATAATAGTCTGTCTCTCTGTTTTTACCACCAAAGTGGATAACCTCACATTTATCCACATTATACTTCATCTGTCATGCATTTGCCCCCTCACCTAACCTATCCAAGTCACTCTGCAGCCTCATAGCATCCTCCTCGCAGCTCACACTGGCACCCAACTTAGTGTCATCCGCAAAATTAGAGATACTACATTTAATCCCCTCGTCTAAATCATTAATGTACAATGTAAACAGCTGGGGCCCCAGCACAGAACCCTGCGGTACCCCACTAGTCACTGCCTGCCATTCTGAAAAGTACCCATTTACTCCTACTCTTTGCTTCTTGTCTGCCAACCAGTTCTCAATCCACGTCAGCACACTACCCCCAATCCCATGTGCTTTAACTTTGCACATTAATCTCTTGTGTGGGACCTTGTCGAAAGCCTTCTGAAAGTCCAAATACACCACATCAACTGGTTCTCCCTTGTCCACTCTACTGGAAACATCCTCAAAAAATTCCAGAAGATTTGTCAAGCATGATTTCCCTTTCACAAATCCATGCTGACTTGGACCTATCATGTCACCTCTTTCCAAATGCGCTGCTATGACATCCTTAATAATTGATTCCATCATTTTACCCACTACCGATGTCAGGCTGACCGGTCTATAATTCCCTGTTTTCTCTCTCCCTCCTTTTTTTAAAAAGTGGGGTTACATTGGCTACCCTCCATTCCATAGGAACTGATCCAGAGTCTATGGAATGTTGGAAAATGACTGTCAATGCATCCGCTATTTCCAAGGCCACCTCCTTAAGTACTCTGGGATGCAGTCCATCAGGCCCTGGGGATTTATTGGCCTTCAATCCCATCAATTTCCCCAACACAATTTCCAGACTAATAAGGATTTCCCTCAGTTCCTCCTTCTTACTAGACCCTCTGACCCCTTTTATATCCGGAAGATTGTTTGTGTCCTCCTTCGTGAATATCGAACCAAAGTACTTGTTCAATTGGTCTGCCATTTCTTTGTTCCTCGTTATGACTTCCCCTGATTCTGACTGCAGGGGACCTACATTTGTCTTTACTAACCTTTTTCTCTTTACATATCTATAGAAGCTTTTGCAGTCCGTCTTAATGTTCCCTGCAAGCTTCCTCTCGTACTCTATTTTCCCTGCCCTAATCAAACCCTTTGTCCTCCTCTGCTGAGTTCTAAATTTCTCCCAGTCTCTGGGTTCGCTGCTATTTCTGGCCAATTTGTATGCCACTTCCTTGGCTTTAATACTATCCCTGATTTCCCTTGATAGCCACGGTTGAGCCACCTTCCCTTTTTTATTTTTACGCCAGACAGGGATGTACAATTGTTGTAGTTCATCCATGCGGTCTCTAAATGTCTGCCATTGCCCATCCACTGTCAACTCCTTAAGTATCATTCGCCAATCTATCCTAGCCAATTCACGCCTCATTCCTTTAAAGTTACCCTTCTTTAAGTTCTGGACCATGGTCTCTGAATTAACTGTTTCATTCTCCATCCTAATGTAGAATTCCACCATATTATGGTCACTCTTCCCCAAGGGGCCTCACACAACGAGATTGCTAATTAATTCTCTCTCATTACACAACACCCAGTCTAAGATGGCCTTCCCCCTAGTTGGTTCCTCGACATAGTGGTCTAGAAAACCATCCCTTATGCACTCCAGGAAATCCTCCTCCACTGTATTGCTTCCAGTTTGGTTAGCCCAATCTATATGCATATTAAAGTCACCCATGATAACTGCTGCACCTTTATTGCATGTACCCCTCATTTCCTGTTTGATGCCCTCCCCAACATCACTACTACTGTTTGGAGGTCTGTACATGTGGATATCTGAACGGAATATATGGAATTAAGGACAGTAAAGTAAACGGGATATATGAAAATGTATAAGCCATGGAAGAATAGCTGGGAGAATGTCAGATTGCAAATGGTGCAACATCAGCATAGCTAACAGTCTGTCTCAAGGTTTCAAGTCACTAATCCTGCCAATAATATATAATTGTAACATGAAATACATCTGCAGAATTGCAAGGTCTCAGTAAATAGTCACACCATTAGATTGAAACATTTGGAGGCAATACTTGAGCTTTCAAGAAGAACATCTCATATAGATTGACTAATGAGTGGCTGAGTTAGACTGTCAATCCATTTGTATTTTGTTATCTGATTTTAAAACTGTATAACTGTTAACGCTTTACGATGTAACTTCACCTATCCGTAGGGAGTGTGTACGCTCTATCCAGAGAGTATATCTTCTGTCTGATAGGTCTTACTGGCCGGTAATAAAGACTGCTTTGTTCAAAGCACAAGAGCTATTCGACTCAGTAATTTTACTGAACCAGATTGAAGTAAAAGAATCCAGGAATTAACATTTGGTGTCAGAAGTGGGATCTCAACGGACGACTGCCGAAAACTTGCGAATTAAGAGCCAGACTAGCCTTGGACGAGACGAGGGGAAAATGGCCACTGGAGTGAGTATGATTTCAATACTGCTCCAGTTTCCCCCGGTTTCAAAAGTCTGAGGAAAGTTTAGCCACTCGCTGGTTCTCAGGTAGTGTCTGAACGAGATCCAGGACAATCTGGTGAATACCTTTCAAACTTAGAATAGGGATAGAGATAGGGAAATTGTGCGATGACGCAAACCAAGCGGCGACTTGGAAAGATAGTTAGAGCTAGATAGGGATAGATGATCAATCATGGATCCAAAAAAAAATTAATAAGAAAGAAAAGAGACTCTTGTGAATGTCTGTTTAAATGAGAAATGCTTCTGTGACTTTTACTGTAAAAAAAAAGCCGGGGAGTTGTGGTTTGTTTTATCTCAAACAGAATGAAAGTTTGTTTTAACCCTTCGTAGTGTTGTCCTGTATGTGGGAAGTTTAAGAGTGTGAACCTTATTGAATTACGTATATTCGGATGATAAGTTGCGGAGCCAGGAAATGCCCAAAGGATAGATTTGTTAAAAAAAAAAATTACATGGTCCCGGTGGTTAAAAAAAAAAGAAAAACTTGTTGAAAGCAAACATTCAGAGACGGCACAGCAAAACAACTGAGATGGATTCAAAAGGATTTTTTAAAAAAAAATTATATTAAATAACACGACCTTGAGGCTGGAACAATTGAGATAACGAAAAGCAGTCCACAGCCTACGTGCCAGACTTCTCTCTAGTTATAAAAAAAAGTAACGTACTAAATAGGTGCTGAAAGAAAAAAAAATGTTCTGAGATTTTAAATTATGAAAAATATAAAATCACTCCTGTCCAATTGGCAGAAAAACTCCATTAAATTAGGGCTTTCATTGACTGATTGGATTTAAACTGCGCAGTAACGCGAAAGGATAGGGAAATTTGGAGACTAAGAAATTAATTGAGGCTCATAAGAAATCAAAATTAGAAAATTAGGCTCACAGGGAATAAAATGGGGATTTAAATAGAGGATAGGTGTTCAACTCAGGTACGACGAAGGGACCTTGAATATCACTTGGCCCGTCTAGGCTCTGATTGAATTTTAAAAAAAAACCCCCGCAGCAACTCGGAAGGTAGGGCCGAAGCGAACGCGCAGTGACGTAAACGCGCAGTGAAGCGAACGCGCAGTGACGTCGACGCGCAGTGACGTAGACGCGCGGTGACGTAAACGCGCAGTGACGCCGACGCGTGGTGACGCAGAGGCGCAGCAACGCGAATCGCGAAAGTCAGTGCTAATGGCAGTAAGTCTGTAAGTTTTAAAGTGTTTAGAGTTTTAAGTAAAGTTTTAAGTATTGAGATCGCGCGGCGACGCGGACCGTGCGGCGACATGGGTAAGTGTTAGAAGTCCTTGTTTACCTTTTAAAGTTAAAGTATCTTAACTCACGTGGCGACGCGAGCCACGGGTCGACGCGGATTGCGCGGCGACGTGAACTGCGAGGTGACGTGGTAGTTTAGTATTGAGATCGCGCGGCGACGCGGACCGTGCGGCGATGCGGGTAAGTGTTAGCATTAGTAAAGTTTGGTTATTTGGAGTTAGTTAAAGTCTGTGTCTATTTTTAAGTTTGTTTAAATTGCATGACGACACGAACGCGTAGCGACACAGTAATACGAGGGGCAGTGTGAAAATGGGTAATCAGTTAGATAAAACCACGGATGCGGATAATCCGCTACAAAAGCTATGTGAGGAATTCCCTGAAAGAGCTGAAGACTTTAGAAAATTATCAGGAGCCCTGAACAAATTATTAGGGGATGACCAGTGGCCTCTAAGTGACACTAGAAGCGTAGAGGTAAAAAAAAAGCACAGGGATTAATTTGGAGAAGGGGACGAGGAAAAGGGGATAAAAAATTTAATTGCAACCTGGCGACATTATTGTCAGAAATTAAAAGATGCATCACTTCTATCGAGTTGGCAAACAATGCTATTAAATTAGGACTTGCATTGACAGAGGGAACACATGTTAAAACTGTAGACGTCTTTAAAAAAAAAAGAATGAATGTGCGCACGAGAAACTTGCTAAGAGATCCTCTGGGACCTCTGAGAAAGGTATTGATCAACTACAAGTTAAAATGGCTGGCTTTGTGTTAACCGAGGCTGATGATGAAATTGATGAGTGGCCACTGACTCAGCGCCCAACGGCGCCTCCCGCACCCCCTGGCCTCTTGCTCCAGTCCTCTTCCCAACACCCTCCACCTAACACTCCGGTAAAAAGAGTTAGGAACAACCACATATCACCAAAGCAACAAACCCAAACTGACTCCTCATCCTCTGATAGCGATTCGGATCCCCAGTTTACAAGCAATACAGCCGAAAGGACCAGATCTCACACTCGAAAGGGCAGAACTATATCTCAACATCACAAACAGTCCCGTAAATCTTCTAGTCAACCTACCAGTCCAAGTTGTGAAAGACATAGCAAACACCCCCGCCGATCGAGACGCAGAACTGTCAAGCAGTCAGACAGCTCTGAAACATCCACCGGCCTAGAAATGATTTCCAAGATCCCAAAGTCCCGACACCAATTCCCTGTCAGACCAATGCCAAACCCTGATGCACAACAAGCTGCAGACCACCTCTCTATAGATGTCTGTGATCTTCAAACAACTATTTGATTGCTCACGCTATCCGGACAGATGGAAAGGGCAGTTAGATATTATTGGCAGAAAAAGAAAGGGGAGGGGGGAGGTGCGCCCCCAACCCGGGTCAAGACTGAATACGTGACTAGAAAGGAAGAGCCATCTCGGGAGGAAGGATCAATAGAACCGCAGTGTTGCATACAGGATTGGATGGATAAGCAAGGATACGGTTATACTAAACAACCAAACGGCCCGAGCCCTGCTAATAAACCTCCCTATTGTCCCCGGCATGGTATGGGAAGAGGCCGGGACTGGGTAAGAGGAATTGACTGTTTTAATTGTGGGCAGGAAGGACATTGGAATAAAAATTGCCCCTACCGTCAGCATGGAAAAGGAAGAGGAGGAAGAGGAGGGGGGCAAGGGGGGAGAGGAGGATCTTACACTAACTTCTCCCAGAACAACCCCTTTGGTCAATTGTCCCCCGATTGACTATGCAGCTTGATTGTGCAGGGATCCTCCCCGGACGACGAACCCATTCTGAATGAGTGGCAACCCTTTTTGATAGATACGGGAGCCTTCATGTCTTCTGTACAATCAAAGCTTAAACTCCCTGCTTCTACTGAAACACAGGAACTTTCAGGATTCCTGGGACAAATCTCGACATTCCCAGTGTCAGAACCGGTTAAAATGGGTTACCAGGAAGAATCGGTGGAACATCGAGTTGTTATCACAACCAATCTGGACTGTAACTTGATGGCTAGAGACCTCCTTTGCAAATTCCAGTTGCATTTGGAGTGTGGAGATAATGGGATTATTATAAAACAGGAAACCCTTAAGCGGCAGTATTATACCACTAGAACCCCTCAGTGGTGGTCTCTGGACCTGCCGCAGGCACCCTATCACGTGACCCTAGCATACGATCCCAGTGGAAAGAATCAGGACCTGCAGAACTTTTATCAGGATCACGAAAGGGAAGTGAAGGGAATTCTATTAAGGGCTAGAGTGACTGGACTGGAAAGAGAGGCAGATTTTGTGGAAGTGGATAAGAATCTGTGGAAACAGCCCCTAACAATGGCACCGCATATTGCTCGTGAAGTATTAGCCCCTCACCATGCTAAAGATTTGGGAGTTATGGTACGTAAGGCCATAGATGAGGCTGACCCTACCATCCGGGATGTGCAAATCGTAAAACATGGCCGAACAGTCCAATTTCATGGGGACCCCGAGAAGGTCTTAACGACTCTACAGCATCATACTGGCTCGGACATACCTGACTATGTGGATCCTCATGTGTGGGCAGAGGACCCCTCCCAAGTGGGTTATACTCCCATTAATTGAGATCCCAGTACAGGGCAATGTGGACTGGCCCTCTATCCGACAGAACCCACTGAAATCACAGGCAATCCTAAACTGACTTTTCGGCACTGTACTGCAAATAATCCAGCCTGTTTTCTTACTGAGCCACCCCAAGATGAGGAAGAACCCAGTCATGATTGTTTATGTATGTTGACGGAAGTACTTCTATTAATCCAGAAGATACACGAATCTCAGGATACGCCATAGTAAACCAGGAGAATCAGGTCTTGGAATTCTGCTCAACAATTCGCCCTCACCCAAGCCTGTATCTTGGCCAAAGATCTCAAAGTCAATATCTATACCGACTCTAGGTATGCCTTTGGGGTGGCGCATGATTTCGGACAATTATGGAAAAATAGGGGATTCCTAACCTCACAGGGGAATGAGATATCTCATAAACAGCTAGTATCTGATTTGTTGCAAGCCCTCATGTTCCCCAAACGCATTGCCATTGTACCAAGAGGCCAAACAGGCCTCTCGTGACCAACAGATGGTAGTGCCCAAAATTATGAGTCAGACTAAAAATCCTGCGAAGGATAAGTTAGCCTCGGAAAAACCAATGCCAACCATCCAAGATGTTATAAAAGCACAGGGGGACGCTCCTGAAAAAGATAAACTGTTGTGGAAATATTATGCATGTACTTATGACAATGTTTCTAAACTCTGGACCACTCCCGCGGAACAGACTTGCATGTCTGACGAGTTGGCCTCATGGGTTATAGAATGTCTGCATTTTGCTACTCATTGTGGAGCAAGGACCACGAGTGACACACTTTTGGCTACTTGGTGGCACCCTAAACTCCAGGCGCTCACCCAGAACATCAGCAGTCGTTGCCTGGTTGGCCAGCAACATAATCCAGGGAAGGGAGTCCCCTGTGATTGGGGTAAAACGCCCCTACCCGAAGGTCCCTTTGAGACATTTCAGTTGGACTACATTGAGTTGCAAAAAGTTCAGTGTTACAGATATGTGTTAGTAATAGTAGATGTGTTTAGCAGATGGATTGAAGCCTACCCTAACCTGGACAATAAGACTCAGACTGTTGTTAAGGTGTTAATGAGGGAAATTGTTCCTAGATATGAGATCTCAGCTAGACTGATGACCACCTATGTTCTTTCTCTGACTCAGGCTCTGCGACTAGTTCACAACCAGGTTCAAGATGCTCACCTCGACCTCCCAGTTTTACCCGAATTGTCCCTCGTGGCACCAGGGAAGTATGGATTCGGAAGGGATTAGAGCCACAATAGGAGGGGCCTTTTTAGGTGTCACTCACTACCCCCACTGCAGCCAAGGTTGAGGGGAAAAGTGCCTGGGTTCACCTGCACCACTGCAAGCTCATCACCATTTAAACAAATTTTGCTGGTTAGTCTAATTCCTGTTTCTGTTCCAGATCTCCTCCTCCCTATAGCTGAACAAGGCAGTTGAAGGAGGATCAGTTTGAACTCTTACCTGTCAGACAGCCAAATACACTGACGGAGACCTGAAGGGAAACGTGAAAACAGAACTCTTTTTATCAGCTAAATAATGGGACTATTTATAAGATGAGACTGTGTCTGTATGCTACTGTCTGCATAATAGTGTTGATATATGACAGTTTTGGTGCACGGGAAGGAAGACAAAGGCGAGAGCTCCATGTAAACACCTTTTTGTTTATGTCTTACGTTTATGCGGAAAAAGGGCACTTCACTAGATGCTGGGTGTGTTCACATATCCCTATACATTCCAAAGGGGGAATTCCTTTGCGCACCGTTCCCCTGACCCTAACTGAGACTGTTATGGATTCAAAGAAACGATATTGGAACAGGTAGCTAACCGCACTGCTGAGGCTCTGGAGGGCATCACAGCTGAAATGGTAGCGATAAGGACCGTAGCATTACAAAACCGAATGGCCCTCGATTACCTGTTAGCTGAGAAAGGGGGAACGTGTGCCCTGATAGGATCTGAATGTTGCACTTACATTCCTGATAGTTCAGAAAACATAACCCACCTTGCCGATCACATAAGGAGGGAGGTGAAAAAGTTATCCACACCAGCAAAAGAACTTAGCAGGTTTGATTGGTTTCTGGGTGGATCTTGGAGATCCTATCTAATACATGGGGCAATTGTTCTCATCATAATAATTACCTGCTGTTTGATTGTTGGTTGCCTTAACCTCTGCTGTAAAGCAATGACAAGGTTAGCAGACCCTCTTGTGGTCAAGGGTTCCCGGGTTATGATCCAACAAACTAGAGAACTACTCAACAATGCAATACTCATAGAATGATCCTAAATGTTATCATAGAATGATAAAAGGGGGGATGTGGATATCTGAACGGAATATATGGAATTAAGGACAGTAAAGTAAACGGGATATATGAAAATGTATAAGCCATGGAAGAATAGCTGGGAGAATGTCAGATTGCAAATAGTGCAACATCAGCATAGCTAACAGTCTGTCTCAAGGTTTCAAGTCACTAATCCTGCCAATAATATATAATTGTAACATGAAATACATCTGCAGAATTGCAAGGTCTCAGTAAATAGTCACACCATTAGATTGAAACATTTGGAGGCAATACTTGAGCTTTCAAGAAGAACATCTCATATAGATTGACTAATGAGTGGCTGAGTTAGACTGTCAATCCATTTGTATTTTGTTATCTGATTTCAAAACTGTATAACTGTTAACGCTTTACGATGTAACTTCACCTATCCGTAGGGAGTGTGTACGCTCTATCCAGAGAGTATATCTTCTGTCTGATAGGTCTTACTGGCCGGTAATAAAGACTGCTTTGTTCAAAGCACAAGAGCTATTCGACTCAGTAATTTTACTGAACCAGATTGAAGTAAAAGAATCCAGGAATTAACATTTGGTGTCAGAAGTGGGATCTCAACGGACGACTGCCGAAAACTTGCGAATTAAGAGCCAGACTAGCCTTGGACGAGACGAGGGGAAAATGGCCACTGGAGTGAGTATGATTTCAATACTGCTCCAGTTTCCCCCGGTTTCAAAAGTCTGAGGAAAGTTTAGCCACTCGCTGGTTCTCAGGTAGTGTCTGAACGAGATCCAGGACAATCTGGTGAATACCTTTCAAACTTAGAATAGGGATAGAGATAGGGAAATTGTGCGATGACGCAAACCAAGCGGCGACTTGGAAAGATAGTTAGAGCTAGATAGGGATAGATGATCAATCATGGATCCAAAAAAAAATTAATAAGAAAGAAAAGAGACTCTTGTGAATGTCTGTTTAAATGAGAAATGCTTCTGTGACTTTTACTGTAAAAAAAAAGCCGGGGAGTTGTGGTTTGTTTTATCTCAAACAGAATGAAAGTTTGTTTTAACCCTTCGTAGTGTTGTCCTGTATGTGGGAAGTTTAAGAGTGTGAACCTTATTGAATTACGTATATTCGGATGATAAGTTGCGGAGCCAGGAAATGCCCAAAGGATAGATTTGTTAAAAAAAAAAATTACATGGTCCCGGTGGTTAAAAAAAAAAGAAAAACTTGTTGAAAGCAAACATTCAGAGACGGCACAGCAAAACAACTGAGATGGATTCAAAAGGATTTTTTAAAAAAAAATTATATTAAATAACACGACCTTGAGGCTGGAACAATTGAGATAACGAAAAGCAGTCCACAGCCTACGTGCCAGACTTCTCTCTAGTTATAAAAAAAAGTAACGTACTAAATAGGTGCTGAAAGAAAAAAAAATGTTCTGAGATTTTAAATTATGAAAAATATAAAATCACTCCTGTCCAATTGGCAGAAAAACTCCATTAAATTAGGGCTTTCATTGACTGATTGGATTTAAACTGCGCAGTAACGCGAAAGGATAGGGAAATTTGGAGACTAAGAAATTAATTGAGGCTCATAAGAAATCAAAATTAGAAAATTAGGCTCACAGGGAATAAAATGGGGATTTAAATAGAGGATAGGTGTTCAACTCAGGTACGACGAAGG
The DNA here is from genome assembly GCF_044704955.1 of Pristiophorus japonicus. Taxonomy (NCBI): domain Eukaryota; kingdom Metazoa; phylum Chordata; class Chondrichthyes; family Pristiophoridae; genus Pristiophorus; species Pristiophorus japonicus. The sequence goes on along the minus strand of NC_091987.1, from coordinate 178,955,163 downwards.
GACCTTGAATATCACTTGGCCCGTCTAGGCTCTGATTGAATTTTAAAAAAAAACCCCCGCAGCAACTCGGAAGGTAGGGCCGAAGCGAACGCGCAGTGACGTAAACGCGCAGTGAAGCGAACGCGCAGTGACGTCGACGCGCAGTGACGTAGACGCGCGGTGACGTAAACGCGCAGTGACGCCGACGCGTGGTGACGCAGAGGCGCAGCAACGCGAATCGCGAAAGTCAGTGCTAATGGCAGTAAGTCTGTAAGTTTTAAAGTGTTTAGAGTTTTAAGTAAAGTTTTAAGTATTGAGATCGCGCGGCGACGCGGACCGTGCGGCGACGCGGGTAAGTGTTAGAAGTCCTTGTTTACCTTTTAAAGTTAAAGTATCTTAACTCGCGCGGCGACGCGAGCCACGGGTCGATGCGGATTGCGCGGCGACGTGAACTGCGAGGTGACGTGGTAGTTTAGTATTGAGATCGCGCGGCGACGCGGACCGTGCGGCGATGCGGGTAAGTGTTAGCATTAGTAAAGTTTGGTTATTTGGAGTTAGTTAAAGTCTGTGTCTATTTTTAAGTTTGTTTAAGTTTCATGACGACACGAACGCGTAGCGACACAGTAATACGAGGGGCAGTGTGAAAATGGGTAATCAGTTAGATAAAACCACGGATGCGGATAATCCGCTACAAAAGCTATGTGAGGAATTCCCTGAAAGAGCTGAAGACTTTAGAAAATTATCAGGAGCCCTGAACAAATTATTAGGGGATGACCAGTGGCCTCTAAGTGACACTAGAAGCGTAGAGATAAAAAAAAAGCACAGGGATTAATTTGGAGAAGGGGACGAGGAAAAGGGGATAAAAAATTTAATTGCAACCTGGCGACATTATTGTCAGAAATTAAAAGATGCATCACTTCTATCGAGTTGGCAAACAATGCTATTAAATTAGGACTTGCATTGACAGAGGGAACACATGTTAAAACTGTAGACGTCTTTAAAAAAAAAGAATGAATGTGCGCACGAGAAACTTGCTAAGAGATCCTCTGGGACCTCTGAGAAAGGTATTGATCAACTACAAGTTAAAATGGCTGGCTTTGTGTTAACCGAGGCTGATGATGAAATTGATGAGTGGCCACTGACTCAGCGCCCAACGGCGCCTCCCGCACCCCCTGGCCTCTTGCTCCAGTCCTCTTCCCAACACCCTCCACCTAACACTCCGGTAAAAAGAGTTAAGAACAACCACATATCACCAAAGCAACAAACCCAAACTGACTCCTCATCCTCTGATAGCGATTCGGATCCCCAGTTTACAAGCAATACAGCCGAAAGGACCAGATCTCACACTCGAAAGGGCAGAACTATATCTCAACATCACAAACAGTCCTGTAAATCTTCTAGTCAACCTACCAGTCCAAGTTGTGAAAGACATAGCAAACACCCCCGCCGATCGAGACGCAGAACTGTCAAGCAGTCAGACAGCTCTGAAACATTTGTCCTTTTAGAATTATGATGTAGTGTAGCCCTTTTTGTTTCTTGCCTTTGTTTACTCGGCCTTCCACTATTGCTTTTTACCATCTGTTTCTGACTCCATATTACTTCGCCCTGTCTCGCTGCATAGGTTCCCATCCCTCTGCCATATTCGTTTAAACTCTCCTGAACTGCATTAGCAAAAGAAAGACTTGCATTTATCTAGCGCCTTTCACGACCATCGGACGTTTCAAAGCACTTTACAGCCAATGAAGTACTTTTGGAGTGTCGTCACTGTTGTAATGCAGGAAAAGTGGCAGCCAATTTGAGCACAGCAAGCTCCCACAAACAGCAATGTGATAATGACCAGATAATCTGTTTTGGTTATGTTGATTGAGGAATAAATATGGACGTGTTACTTTGCAACACCTAAAGCTCTGATTGGGTCCCTTTAATCACAAGACCTAATTGCTGATTGGTCACCTTGTTTCTCTAGAATGTGTAATTAGAACCGCCCTGCCTACGTAATCAGTGACTTTGCAAAGTGTCATTCGAGCCATTCTGACTGCCGACTCCAGGCAGTAGAGCGCTCACTTGGAACAGATAGGGATCACACTCATGGGCTAAGACCTTCTCCTACCCCCCGAAACAACTTCCTGCCCCCATCCCCCAAGTGCCTGACCTTCCCCCCATCCACCCTCCCCCAACCGGCCCAAGCTCCTGACCTCCTCCTCCCCTCCATCGCCCGAGTTCTTGCCTGTGTCCCCCCATCCTCTCTCCCGGGTTGCTGACCTCCCGCTGCCTAAGTCCCCCCCAAACGGATTCACGATCTTCTCCCCCCAACAAGATCCTGACCTCCCCAACCCCCCCCCCCACCCCCAATAGATGGGGCATTGTGTGCGGGTCACGGAGCGTTAACAGGTTTACTGGGTATGGCGAATAGTAACAGTGGCATGACTTCTGGATTTCGTCCAGTCCAATGATGTCACTTGCCACACATGCACCGAGCTTTCAGAGAAATCAACCAGGTGTGGAGGGGTATGGTTGTGGTGCGTGTGTAAATGGATCACGTTCTTGCTCTCAACCACCTCCCTCTCCCTCTCCCCCCCTGCCTGCGTGTCTCTCTCTCTCTGCCTCTCTCTCTCTCTCTCTGCCTCTCTCTCCATCTCTCTCTGCCTCTCTCTCTCTCTCTCTCTGCCTGCCTCTCTCTCTCTCTCTGCCTGCCTCTGCCTCTCACTCTCTCTGCCTGCCTCTGCCTCTCTCTCTCTCTCTCTCTGCCTGCCTCTGTCTCTCTCTCTCTCTCTCTCTCTGCCTGCCTCTTTCTCTCTGCCTGTCTCTCTCTGCCTGCCTGCCCCTCTCTCTCTGCCTGCCTCTCTCTCTCTCTCTCTCTCTCTGCCTGCCTCTCTTTCTCTCTCTCTGCCTGCCTTTCTCTCTCTCTCTCCCTCTGCCTGAGTCTGCCTCTCTCTCTCTCTCTCTGCCTGCCTCTCTCTCTGCCCCTCTCTCTCTCACTCTCTCTGCCTCTCTCTCTCTCTCTCTCTCTCTGCCTGCCTCTCTCTCTCTCTGCTTGTCTCTCTCTTTCTCTCTGCCTGTCTCTCTCTGCCTGCCTGCCCCTCTCTCTCTGCCTGCCTCTCTCTCTCTCTCTCTCTCTGCCTGCCTCTCTTTCTCTCTCTCTGCCTGCCTTTCTCTCTCTCTCCCTCTGCCTGAGTCTGCCTCTCTCTCTCTCTCTCTGCCTGCCTCTCTCTCTGCCCCTCTCTCTCTCACTCTCTCTGCCTCTCTCTCTCTCTCTCTCTCTGCCTGCCTCTCTCTCTCTGCCTGCCTCTCTCTCTCTTACTCTCTCTGCCTCTCTCTCTCTCTCTGCCTGTCTCTCTCTCTCTCTCTCTCTGCCTCTCTCTCTCTCTCTCTCGCTCTCTCTGCCTGCCTCTTGCTCTCTCTCTCTCTCTCTCTCTCTCTGCCTTCCTCTCTCTCTCTCTCTCTCTGCCTCTCTCTCTCTCTCTCTCTCTCTGCCTCTCTCTCTGCCTGCCTCTCTCTCGCTCTGCCTGCCTCTGCCTCTCTCTCTCTCTCTGCCTGCCTGCTTGCCCCTCTCTCTCTCTCCCTCTCTCTGCCGCTCTCTCTCTCGCTCTCTCTATACCGGCCACTCTCTCGCTCTCTCTATCTATCTCTGCCGGCCTCTCTCTCTCTCTCCCTCTCTCTCTGCCTCTCTGCCTCTTTGTCTGCCTCTCGCTCTCTCTCCATTCTGCCCAGTCTCTTTCATTCTCTCTCTCTCTATGCTGGCCTCTCTCTCTCTGTCTCTCTCTTCACTCTGCCCAGTCTCTCTCTCTCTCTCTCTCTCTCTCCTCACTCTGCCCAGTCTCTCCCTCTCTCCTCACTCACTCGCTCTCTGCCCCAGTCTCTCTCTCATCACTCTGCCCCAATCTCTCCCTCCCCCTCTCCCCCTGCGTCCTCTCTCTCTCTCTCTCTCTTCACTCTGCCCAGTCTCTCTCTCTCTCTCTCTCTTCACTCTGCCCAGTCTCTCTCTCTCTCTCTCTCTCTCTCTCTCCTCACTCTGCCCAGTCTTTCTCTCCTTCACTCTTTGCTGGCCTCCCTCTCTCCTCACTCTGCCGAGTCTCTCTCTCTCTCTCTCTCTGCCGGCCTCTCTCTCCTCACTCTCTCTTGCTCTCTCTCCTCACTCTCTCCTCACTCTCTCTCTCTCTGCCTGCCTCTCTCTCTCTGCTTGTCTCTCTCTTTCTCTCTGCCTGTCTCTCTCTGCCTGCCTGCCCCTCTCTCTCTGCCTGCCTCTCTCTCTCTCTCTCTCGCTGCCTGCCTCTCTTTCTCTCTCTCTGCCTGCCTTTCTCTCTCTCTCTCCCTCTGCCTGAGTCTGCCTCTCTCTCTCTCTCTCTGCCTGCCTCTCTCTCTGCCCCTCTCTCTCTCACTCTCTCTGCCTCTCTCTCTCTCTCTCTCTGCCTGCCTCTCTCTCTCTCTGCTTGTCTCTCTCTTTCTCTCTGCCTGTCTCTCTCTGCCTGCCTGCCCCTCTCTCTCTGCCTGCCTCTCTCTCTCTCTCTCTCTCTCTGCCTGCCTCTCTTTCTCTCTCTCTGCCTGCCTTTCTCTCTCTCTCCCTCTGCCTGAGTCTGCCTCTCTCTCTCTCTCTCTGCCTGCCTCTCTCTCTGCCCCTCTCTCTCTCACTCTCTCTGCCTCTCTCTCTCTCTCTCTCTCTGCCTGCCTCTCTCTCTCTGCCTGCCTCTCTCTCTCTTACTCTCTCTGCCTCTCTCTCTCT
>NC_091987.1:178942964-178945464 GCF_044704955.1 Pristiophorus japonicus | reverse complement strand
CTCACTCTCTCCTCACTCTGCCCAGTCTCTCTCTCTCTCTCTCTCACTCTGCCCAGTCTCTCTCTCTCTCTCTCCTCACTCTCTCTCTCTCCTCACTCTCTCTCTCTCCTCACTCTCTCTCTCTCCTCACTCTGCCCCAGTCTCTCTCTCTCTCTCTCTCTCTCCTCACTCTGCCCAGTCTCTCTCTCTCTCTCTCTCTCTCTCTCCTCACTCTGCCCAGTCTCTCTCTCTCTCTCTCTCTCTCCTCACTCTGCCCAGTCTCTCTCTCTCTCTCTCTCTCTCTCCCCTCACTCTATCCAGTCTCTCTCTCTCTCTCTCCTCACTCTCTCTCTCTCCTCACTCTGCCCAGTCTCTCTCTCTCTCTCTCTCTCCTCATCTGCCCAGTCTCTCTCTCTCTCTCTCTCTCTCCTCACTCTGCCCAGTCTCTCTCTCTCTCTCTCTCTCTCTCCTCACTCTGCCCAGTCTCTCTCTCTCTCTCTCCTCACTCTACCCGGTCTCTCCCTCACTCTCCCCTCACTCTTTCCCCACTCTGCCCAGTCTCTCTCTCTCTCCTCACTCTGCCCAGTCTCTCTCTCTCTCTCTCCTCACTTCCTCACTCTCTCTCTCTCTCTCTCTCTCTCTCCTCACTCTCTCTCTCCTCACTCTCTCTCTCTCCTCACTCTGCCCAGTCTCTCTCTCTCTCTCTCTCTCTCTCCTCACTGCCCAGTCTTTCTCTCTCTCTCTCTCTCTCCCCTCACTCTGCCCAGTCTCTCTCTCTCTCTCTCTCTCCTCACTCTCGCTCTCTCTCCTCACTCTGCCCAGTCTCTCTCGCTCTCTCTCCTCACTCTGCCCAGTCTCTCTCTCTCTCGCTCTCTCTCCTCACCCTGCCCAGTCTCTCTCTCGCTCTCTCCTCACTCTCTCCCCTCACTCTGCCCAGTCTCTTTCTCTCCTCACTCTCTCTCTCTCTCTCTCTCCTCACTCTGCCCAGTCTCTCTCTCTCTCTCTCTCTCTCTGCTCACTCTGCCCAGTCTCTCTCTCTCTCTCTCTCTCTCCCCTCACTCTGCCCAGTCTCTCTCTCTCTCTCTCTCTCCTCACTCTCGCTCTCTCTCCTCACTCTGCCCAGTCTCTCTCTCTCTCTCTCCTCACTCTGCCCAGTCTCTCTCTCTCTCTCTCTCCTCACTCTGCCCAGTCTCTCTCTCTCTCGCTCTCTCTCCTCACTCTGCCCAGTCTCTCTCTCTCTCGCTCTCTCTCCTCACTCTGCCCAGTCTCTCTCTCTCTCCTCACTCTCTCTCTCTCCTCACTCTGCCTAGTCTCTCTCTCTCTCTCTCTCTCCTCACTCTGCCCAGTCTCTCTCTCTCTCTCTCTCTCTCTCTCCTCACTCTGCCCAGTCTCTCTCTCTCTCTCTCTCCTCACTCTGCCCAGTCTCTCTCTCTCTCTCCTCACTCTCTCTCTATCCTCACTCTGCCCAGTCTCTCTCTCTCTCTCTCTCTTCTCTCTCCCCTCACCCTATCCAGTCTCTCTCTCTCTCTCTCTCTCCTCACTCTCTCTCTCTCCTCACTCTGCCCAGTCTCTCTCTCTCTCTCTCTCTCTCTCCCCTCACTCTATCCAGTCTCTCTCTCTCTCTCTCTCTCCTCACTCTCTCTCTCTCCTCACTCTGCCCAGTCTCTCTCTCTCTCTCCTCACTCTGCCCAGTCTCTCTCTCGTTCTCTCCTCACTCTCTCTCCTCACTCTGCCCAGTCTCTCTCTCTCTCTCTCTCCTCACTCTGCCCAGTCTCTCTCTCTCTCTCTCCTCACTCTCTCTCTCTCCTCACTCTGCCCAGTCTCTCTCTCTCTCTCTCTCTCTCTCCCCTCACTCTATCCAGTCTCTCTCTCTCTCTCTCTCTCCTCACTCTCTCTCTCTCCTCACTCTGCCCAGTCTCTCTCTCTCTCTCTCTCTCTCTCTCTCCCTCACTCTATCCAGTCTCTCTCTCTCTCTCTCTCTCTCACTCTCTCTCTCTCCTCACTCTGCCCAGTCTCTCTCTCTCTCTCCTCACTCTGCCCAGTCTCTCTCTCGTTCTCTCCTCACTCTCTCTCCTCACTCTGCCCAGTCTATCTCTCTCTCTTTCTCTCTCTCTCCTCACTCTACCCGGTCTCTCCCTCACTCTCCCCTCACTCTCTCCTCACTCTGCCCAGTCTCTCTCTCTCTCTCTCCTCACTCAGCCCAGTCTCTCTCTCTCTCTCTCCTCACTCTCTCTCTCTCCTCACTCTCTCTCCTCACTCTGCCCAGTCTCTCTCTCTCTCTCTCTCTCTCCTCACTCTGCCCAGTCTCTCTCTCTCTCTCTCTCTCTCTCTCTCCTCACTCTTCCCTGTCTCTCTCTCTCTCTCTCTCTCTCTCTCCTCACTCTGCCCAGTCTCTCTCTCTCTCTCTCCTCACTCTACCCGGTCTCTCCCTCACTCTCCCCTCACTCTTTCCCCACTCTGCCCAGTCTCTCTCTCTCTCCTCACTCTGCCCAGTCTCTCTCTCTCTCTCTCCTCACTCTCT